>NC_071256.1:9795729-9885729 GCF_023375685.1 Ictalurus furcatus
TTTGATGTGTTGTGCATTCTGAGATGCTTTTCTGCTCACAGCAGTTGTACAGAATGGTTATATGAGTTACTGTAGCCTTTCTGTTAGCTCGAACTTTCAGTCTGGCCATTCCCAATTGACCTCTCTCATCCACAAGGCGTTTCAGTCAGCAGAACTGCTGCTCACTGGATATTTTTTTTATTGCACCATTCTGAGTAATCTCTAGAGACTGTTGTGTGTGAAAATCCCAGGAGATCAGCAATTATAGAAATACATTACCCAAAGCTGCTAGCCCATGTCTGCATGATTTTATGCATTGCACTGCTGCCACATGGTTGGTTGATTAGATAATTGCATATCCATAATATATACTATCTGTTCTTCCAGTGTCGGTGTGGGTTTCGTCTGGGTTCTCTGGTTTCCCTGCTACCCTCTGATGGACTGATGGACTGGAACCATCCAGGGTGTATCTCAATCTCACACCCAGTGTTCCCAGGATCGGCTCCGGATCCAGCTTGGCCCTAACCAGGATAAAGTGCTTACTGAAATTGAGTGAAAATGAACTGAAATCCATTTTATGTCATTACCTGTCAGTCTTCATTCTTTTCTCGCTCTCAAATAAATGGAGTTTCTCTCCCTCTCTCATCTGAAGGGTTTGTAACCTAGAACAGTATTCCGGCCATGACTAAAAAACAAATCCCACTTCAAAAAGGATTACAAGCCATGGTGGTATCAAATCCTAATGCGTTTATCACAAACACACACTGAGATCTCTCCCCAGGGTAATAAAACCTGCAACAGCGTCGCCGGGGAACACCACATTACCCCCGTAAAGACTTACTCCACCATTTAAACCTCCTCCAGCTGGAGATTTCAGACCATGCACTTTCACATCAGGCTCAGCTGTTAGCCAATATTGCAGGCATGTAAATCTTGCTAACATTCGCAATGGTGCATTAAGGGAGGGTTAATTATACTGTGGTACTATGTTAGCAGAAGCAACCCAGTTTGAGATGTGTTAGTGTTAGCCACAGAGTGTTGAACATACGAAACCATCAGATATGGGATTACACTGGCATGCGCTGGCTTTGTGTGTGTGAGACGTCCATTTTGGTGGTGTGATAAAGACACACAATAGAACGAGCACTGTCTCTCTAAACAGTGACTCCTGAAGCATCATGGGGCTTGCAATTTCAAAAACACCAGCGGCGTCGGCCTGGTGCAGGCATGTGTGCCTGGAACAACGGGCATTGTGTAATTGTGCACACGTGTGGATGTTACATAAAAATGAGTTAATGCTTACACACACTGAGTTTTGTTTAGCAGATTTTAAGCTTATCACTCTTGCGCTTTAACATATGACTTCAGTCTGTCGACATTGTGTGAGCAGGCTGGTCAGCACTCATTGTACCTGTAATAAAAGTGTCAGGAAGAGAGATATACTACCCTTGCTTTTGTCATCAGCACAGGCCAAAAGTGCACTCCACTTATATCCCGTCCCCACGTCCCTCTGTCCCCCCACACTTTAGGATGAGTGTCAAGCCTTCTGTCTTTCTATGCCCTAAACCTCACAATGCAATGAAAGGTCGTGTCTGTAAGGTTGTGGTGTTATTAAAATTTCACACACCAAATTGAAACTGGCAGTTCTCTTTCTCATCACTCAAAATCCTGGATATTGTTTGCCATACCTTTCCCAGTACCAGGATGCACTCATTCACACTTGCCATGCAGCTCCCATTACACTGGACTGTACTATACAGTTGTGGTGGTGGAATCAAACACATATCTAATTCTGGCAATTAGTTTATAATTGACCAGTTCAACAGCTTTACTCACTACGTTGATTAATATCAGTATTCTGATATTAATTGGAATTTGGCAATATTCGACTTAGTATTGAGTCACGGAAACGCCACAATCTGATTGCCCAATTCAGATTAAAGCACTTTTCAGACAGGAGTAATTTTCTGCTTGCTGCATGCAAATCATTGTGGATGTATATATTTTTGCTACCTGGCGAAGAAATGAAAAATAAAATCAACAAGAAGAGCCAAATCACGTGAACTGTTAAGACTGGCCACTGTAATATCAGTGTCGGGTGATTACTCATCTTCATTTCTGCACTGTATATGTAATGTTTTAATTATATAAGTAATTACGTCTTTATCCCTGTGGGTTTATTATAAGCAGCCAATTCTATAAAATCATGTAAAATTTATTTTAGAAAGTTTAAATATATATATATATATATATATATATATTACTAATTTTAATAAATCAAATTTAAATCAATAAATTAAGAAATTTTACTTTTTAAATTTAAAAGTACTTATGCATGCATTCAGAGCATGTGATCTTCTTCAACAACCAGATGTACAAAACAGACACTCCCACCTCTGTAATAAACACAGAGATGTTAATCCCATCCGAATCGATGCAAGGAATCACAGACGTCAGGTGATAAGAATTGTAACTCAAACTACGTTTAGAAAACCAGTCCCATCTGCATAGTGCTAAAGACAACATACCGATTCCACAAATTTTGATTCCCACCCCTGGACTATGCCTGTTATAATCAGCAAATTGTAAAGAAATGTCCACTGAAAGGAGAAATATGAAAGGAGATATATGCACATGCTTAGTCCACAAGGAATTGTTATTGCTAACAGATGCTAAGCTGTAGCCTAGGTATTTAGGAATGGCAACTCAGGCATACTTACAACAACCATGTATATAGAAATATGCCAATGCCTGTACGCATATAAACATCGTATTCGGAATACGGCTGCAATATGAATGTACTGTAGACCTTAAACGGAATTTGATGTGCATGTAAATGTAGTCACTGTTTCCAACTTCAATTTACAGACATTTATTTTCTTTCTTTTTGACTTCTGGATTTTCTCTGTGTTGTTGGCACTGATGTTTAAAATCAGCTGCTTGTAAAGGTGCTGCAAAGTCATGAAAACATTATCTTCTTTTCTGGTATAGTATTTGCTTCTGTTCATGTTTCCCAGGAAATGTGCCAGTATCAACTTGTTGATACACTAGTTGATATTTCCAGGATTTCACCTCACATTCACTTTTAATTACCATTGAATTCCAGTGTAAAAGTAAGTGTATGAAAGGGACTTCACTGCAGCACTAGAATTTAGGGGTGGCCTTCTATCCACACTTAAATGGCACACTTTCTATGGCTGGCTAACTTTGAAATGCTTTTTGTTGTTGTTGTTGTTGTTGTTGTTGTTGTTTTTTGTATCATGGAGATTTAAAAAAAAAAAAAAAAAAAGGTCTTATCTATCATTCTTTGATCCCATTCTACTAGCTTTCTATGTGTTTCCAATGACTTTCGGAACCCTTTGGATGTTTGTTACCTTTTACAGCCAGGTTCTAACCCATAGTTTAACCATTTTCATTCCCATGCACCAAATCAAATCTTTTGGCATGAAAAAGTAAACATCCTGAATCAAGTAAATTCTACATACTTCACATAGGTGACTTCAATCATTTTATATGAAAATGCCCATCTGTGTCCATCAAGCTGTCAGTGTAATAAATAAATAAATAAATAAATAAATAAACCACTTCGCACTTCATTCCTAGTGTTTCGGGAAGTACCATAAACAAAAAGTTCCAAATGTTTTCTTGTACTGAAAAAAAGAAACTGGAAACATGTCCAGTCATATACTCATTCCCAAAGTTTTTATCGTATCCACATACTCATTCCCAAAGTTTTTATCGTATCCACCTGCAATTAACTAAAAATCAAGGCAGTTTACCGTGTTTTTAGTAATCACTTGCATGCTGCACATTTGATATATAGAAAATAGCTTTTAAAAAATCATAAATAAAGGAGTATTCCTTTAACATGCTCTTTAGATTAAATGCAATGTACAATAAATATTTTTATGGCAATTTTAATTATTATTTAAAAGAGTGTATCATATAAGTATACTTTAATATGACAGAATGCTGCTTTTTGAGCAATCAGATTTCTTTTCAGATCAGATGGTGACTGTACTGAGCTGTGTGTGTTATAAGTAATGTGGAAACTGGAGAAGACAAGAACGACTGTCCAGCTCTCAGCAGCAGCTGCTTCCTATTCCTATGACATAACTGGAAACACTTCCACTGTGTATTTGTGTGTGGACAACAATACAGCATTTTGTGTGTTGGATGAAATTCTGATAACGTTCTATAGTACCTTGTTTTTAATTGTATTGTACTACTGCAGGATTTGACTATACAACACATAAAGTCTCATTTTTCCATTTCCTAGAGATCCCATGGAAGATCATAGAAGATCATGGATCCCACTAAGGTGAGAATAATTCTGAGCAATTTCAGTCATTGCATGATATTAATGACCAGTGGCATGTCCATTAATAGCTTCATATTTGGTCCAGTGGATGGAAATGCATATAAGATTTGGCTAAAGAAAAAAACATGCCTGGCTGTTTATGATTCACTCACTCTTACTTTGAACACTGCAAATAATTGTTTCTTTTTAGGAATCATGGCACAGCAGGGAAACAATATCCTCTCCCAGAAAACATAATGGGTCATTTCTATACCTCATGTCAGACAAGTCTCACACTTTCTATAGCTATAGCTTCTCTTCTTCTTTAGGCCCGTCTAAACCTGTTGTGTACATAAAACCAAACCTCCCATGTCTGCGTGACGCAGTGGTGATAAATTGCACAAAGTACCGACCTTATGTGAGGATGTTACAGAGTGCAGTTCCCATATCAATTGGTGCTTGGGATATGGAGTTTTTTAGGATGAGCCCTGCAGGACCCTGTGTTCATCCGTCCGTTCAGAGCCGTCACCCCCGGAGCTAATGTGGCCCATCGTGGCCTTTTGTCCCCAAGGCACATTCTTCTCCTCCATTGTGCTGCCTGACGCCATTTAGGCATTTCTTTCTTTATGTTTTTTTTTTTTTTTTTGTTAAGGCCTATCTTCACAATTACCTTTGTCAGAGGGACCCACAGCAGAGTCCACTGTGGGGAGAAATAGAGGGGGATAGAGCTCAGAGAGAGAAAAGCGGATGATAAAGTATAAGGTAAAAAGGGTGAATAGAGAAAAAAGAAGGGAAGAGTGTTTGATGCTCATTTTGAATAATATGGGTCAGCTTTCAGGCCTCATTTACACCTTGCGGTGACATGAAGTGTGTATCTGAATACCAATGTCTGGATCTTATTGCATTGTTGTGTTTACACTGATATTTATATGAGTTCCTGACACATTTTGGTGCACATTGCGATCAGGTAAATTATCTAGGGAGAACATGTCAACATAGGAGTGGTGGTAGATTGCTAAACTGTGCAGCCTGTACTTTTTTTTGCTATGAAAAAGCACTTATATGCAGTACTTCTATGGCAGACAAGCTTCTGCAAATATTTTACATGAATTTTTTTATGAAAATTAACTTTTTTTATAGGATTCCACAATAAATTAGTTTGTACCGGTTTGTATAGGTGTCGAAATTATTGTCTATGTTAACCATATACACTATACTCATACTATACACATGCTCTGGATAGAGATTAGATCGAAAAATGCTTAAGTATTCTTATGGTTGTGTATTCTCTGGGTATGTATCTTTGTAATGCAAAGCTGGTGTGAACACACTGTACTGATTGCATTTACGCCTGCCTTAGATGATCACAATGAGGTCAACTTTATGGTATGTGAACAACTGACCATCACATCCATATGTGCTTGTTGAACATCTTATTCCAGATTTATTTCCCCATTGCTGTTATAATAAGCTCCACCCTTCTGGGAAGGCTTTCCACTAGATTTTAGAGCATGGCTGTGGAGATTTGTGTTCATTCAGCTACAATAGCATTAGTGAGGTCAGGCACTGATGTTGGGTGAGGAGGCTCCAGTTCCAGTTCATCCAAAAGGTCAGAGCTTTGTGCAGGACACTCGAGTTCTTCCACTCCAACCTTAACACACCATGTCTTCATGAAACTCGCTTTGTGCACAGGGGCATTGTCATGCTGGAACAGGTTTGGGCCTCTTAGTTCCAGTGAAGGGAAATTGTAATTATACAGCTTACAAAGACATTCTATACAATTCTGTGCTTACACAGGCAAAAGTTTGTGGGGAAAACACATATATACACAGATACTAGTCCAGGCTCTTGTTATCTCAAAACTGGACTACTGCAACTCACTACGTTCGGGCCTCCCAGCCAGCTCCATCAAACCCCTTCAGATGATTCAGAATGCTGCAGCGCGCCTTGTCTTCAACCAGCCCAAGAGCACCCATGTCACACCCCTCTTCATCTCCCTCCCCTGGCTTCCTGTAGCTTCCCGCATCAAATTCAAGGCCTTGATTCTCGTCTACAAGACCTTGTCTGGTACAGCACCCTCCTACCTCAACTCTCTCCTGAAGGCTTATGTTCCCTCAAGCAATCTGTGATTGATTAGCAACCGACGTTTAGTAGTTCCCACTCAGCGTGGCGCAAGGTCCCTTTCCAGAACCTTCACACTAACTGTTCCTCAGTGGTGGAATGAACTTCCAACCTCAATCCAGACCACAGAATCTTTCACCATCTTCAAAAAACAGCTAAAGACCTACCTCTTCCGTTAACACCTAACCAACTCATAAAAAAAATAAAATAAATAATAAAAAATAAAAAATTGCACTTACACCTCTACTCTGTGCACTTTGCTTCTTCTGGAACTCAATTAATGGATCTTGTATGGTAGCACTACTTGTATTGTTCGCTGCTTGATATATCACTTTGCTTGTATTTTCTCATTTGTAAGTCTCTTTGGATAAAAGCATCTGCTAAGTGAATAAATGTAAATGTAAATGTAAATGTATAATGGTCAGGTGTCCACAAACCTTTGGCCATATAGTGTAGTCTGGTTGATTTGATCACTTTCTGTTTTTGCAATGTGGTCACATGCTATTTATTCATGATAGCATCAAAAACACATGTTAATGCAAGGTATAAATGGAGTCTTAGAGTGTGCATCCCATGGGACCCCAACAAAAGTTGTGAGAGTGGAAACCAGTGGGATTGGTTAAACTTCCTATGGGAACTAGTGGGATTGGTCAAATGTCCTGTTGGAACCAGTGGGATTGGTCAAACTTCCTATGGGAACTAGTGGGGTAGGTCAAACTATTTGTGGGTACCAATGGGATTGGTCAAACTTCCTGTGGGAACTAGTGGGATTGGTCAAACTATTTGTGGGTACCAATGGGATTGGTCAAACTTCCTATGGGAACTAGTGGGATTGGTCAAACGTCCTGTTGGAACCAGTGGGATTCGTCAAACCTCCTGGTGGAACCAGTGGGATTGGTCAAACTTCCTATGGGAACTAGTGGGGTAGGTCAAACTATTTGTGGGTACCAATGGGATTGGTCAAACTTCCTGTGGGAACCAGTGGGATTGGTCAAATTTCCTATGGGAACTAGTGGGATTGGTCAAACTTCCTGTGGGGACCAGTGGGATTGGTCAAACTTCCTGTTGGAACCAATGGGATTGGTCAACCTTCCTATGGGAACCAGTGGGATTGGTCAAACTTCTTGTGGGAACCAGTGGGATTGGTCAAACTTCCTGTTGTAACCAGTGGGATTGGTCAAAATTCCTATGGGAACTAGTGGGGTAGGTCAAACTATTTGTGAGTACCAATGGGATTGGTCAAAATTCCTGTGGGAACTAGTGGGATTGGTCAAACTATTTGTGGGTCCCAATGGGATTGGTCAAACTTCCTATGGGAACTAGTGGGATTGGTCAAACGTCCTGTTGGAACCAGTGGGATTGGTCAAACTTCCTGGTGGAACCAATGGGATTGGTCAAACTTCCTGTTGTAACCAGTGGGATTGGTCAAACTTCCTTTGGGAACTAGTGGGATTGGTCAAACTATTTGTGGGAACCAGTGGGATTGGTCAAACATCCTGTGGGAACCAGTGGGATTGGTCAAACTTCCTATGGGAACTAGTGGGATTGGTCAAATGTCCTGTTGGAACCAGTGGGATTTGTCAAACTTCCTGTGGGAACCAATGGGATTTGTCAAACTTCCCATGGGAACTGGTGGGATTGGTCAACTATTTGTGGGTACCAATAGGATTGGTCAACCTTCCTGTGGGAACCAATGGGATTGGTCAAATTTCCTGTGGGAACCAGTTGGATTGGTCAAACTTCCTGTGGGAACCAGTGGGATTGGTCAAACTTCCTGTGGGAACTAATGGGATTGGTCAAACTATTTGTGGGAACCAGTGGGATTGGTCAAACTTCCTGTGGGAACTAGTGGGATTGGTCAAACATCCTGTGGGAACCAGTGGGATTGGTCAAACTTCCTGTGGTAACCTGTGGGATTGGTTACTTTGGTGTCTGCTGGAGCAGGCAGGATTATTGACAATTTGTTCAGAGAGGGTGCTAGTAGGATTTTAAAAAACAGGCATGGACAAACCTTTACCTTAGAGTATTCGTGAAGCATCATGTTTGACCAAAAGAACCTTTCTCATAACTGAAGGCCCCCAAATACTAGTGAGCATCCTTAAATCTAAGTGGTTGCAAGAAAAACATTGACCCTCATATGACAGACTACAGACTATCTGGAACTTTGACAACCTTAACTGTAACAAGAGCTTGCAATGCCAAAGTTGTTTCTCTTTGATACTTCTGCTTTAATGTAAGTGAACAAAATGCAAGTTATAGCAGGCTAACTCAGTTCTACATCACTGTCTACTGCTGCAGTGAATACAGTGCAATACACTCTGTGCTTTATTATTAGGAACAATAGCTATACTGTTAGCATGAGTCAGCAGGGGGATAAGCCTCTCTAAATCACTTTAATCTGTCACTATCTGACGAAAAACATACTCTACGAAGCAAACATACCTCAGAACGGCACGGCAGTGCTTTGGGTCATGCCAGCGCTGTGTTATAACACTACATTGATATTGATAAGAGCGTTATGCAATGTTGGGCAACCTATCACAACGCTCCCATGACATCACTGCTTGCAGACTGGTATGTGGAATCCCCAAAGGAAGGATAAGCCACTTCAAATCTGTGAGGTCAATAAATCAATGTGTAAATAATGACTCCACACACACACACACACACACACACACACACACACACACATACTAAGCCTTAGATAGAGTTAATCTGTCTCTCAAATTCTCATCTAATCTGGTTTATTTGGATGGTCAGTTCCCACAGTTGCCTCCTTAATAGCCTGTGTCATTCATGTGTGAGATTTATGACCTCACATTCGGGAAAGGTGCAATATCTCACTAGGTCAATGATATGCTCAATTCTATGCTTGTTTCTTGGATGTGGATCAATCAGCATGTGCACTCAAATTAATGTCATTTATTGATTTACTGACTTATGTGACCAGCTCAGGAGTGTTCAAAGATGCATGCGAGTGTGTGTGTGTGTGTGTGTGTGTGTGTGTTTGTGTGTGAGAGAGAGTTTGGGTTCAGCAGGGGGTCTTAACTACTCATTGCATAAGAATAAGCAGGCCCTCAGGAAAGAGAAGATGCTAACAGGCTAATCCTTAGTGGTGGAAAAGATACTTAAGAGAACTTTATGGCTATTCAACTGCATTGTTATAATCTGGAGGAGATTTATGAGCTCTGACTGGAGCATTCCACTCATCTATCTTCAGAAAGACCCACTTGGAGAGTAACAATGGATCCTACATTCCCAAATGAACCCCAGATCGACTGGAGGAGTTGACCAGTGCCTTAATTGTTTGACGCTCAAATTTCACTTTCACTATTAGAGGCCTGATCCCAGCTTCACTGATTTTAACCACAGCATATTCTAGATCTCCATTCAGGGTGTTCAGGGCACTCGAACAAATCCTGATGTTCATCTTTTGTTTGCATTGATGGGAGGTCACATATCCTGCTCTAAAGGTCAACACTGAGATAACATGCACAACACAAAATGACTTTAAAGAGAAGTTTATTGGGTCAGGGGATTTTTAGAAGAGTTGGTGAAATGTGATGTTGGGGAAATATGTGCTTTCGGAAATCAACTGTGCTTCCACTGTTTGTCACAGCTCTCACCAGACCTTCTCACAGAGATTTTGATCTACTGATCTTATCTCTAACCTCGATCAGTCTAAATCGAGGCTCTCTGGACAATTTACTGGCTGAAAAAACTGCATTAGGATGAATAGTGTCCAAGTCCATCTAAAAGAATTCATAACACGAACTTAGCAATGCAATAAAACTTTCCCTGATTAAAAGAGTCCAGTGTGCCAGCTGGCTCTGTCCAACACAATTAGCCCAAATGCATTTAATCTTTCGTCTATAATGACGTGTAAGACTGCACACATCTCCTACACACACACTGGTCAACCTGGATGTGCCCCTGCCCCCTGCCATTCTAAGGAAGCACAACAAAAAGAACATTTGACCCAATGCTCCTGTTCGTCTGGCCGCCCCAGTACTTCTGCTTTTCATTTATCTCCCCTACCATAACCCCCCCCCCCCCCAATCCCTCGCTTATGTTAGCCACAGGAAGTTGCTCACTTCCTCATTACAGCACATCAAATGGTAGCGGTGACCGTAAACCCGCCCCACTGCAACGAAACACATGCCTCCAATTCTGGCCCAGCTGCTAACATGCACCTCATGTTTCAAAAAAGTTGCTAATTTACATGAGAGGGCTCTGCTTCAGTAAAAGTAGAGTTATGAATGTTGCCTTGCTCTTATGTTACATGCTTTACCTGTTTCATATACGCTACTTTTTTTTGTGGTACTTCTTTTGGTGATCTGGTGCCATGACCCAGTGGTCACTTTAAATGGATTAATTAATGCCAGGACCATTAATGGCAGGACAGATTGAGAGTGAAAGAATGAAAGAGAGTGGTATAGAAGAGAGGAATGACTGATTCAGGGTGAGAGTGAGGAAGTATGGTTTTATGGCTGGGGTCTGTGTGAAACGGGATGAGTGTATCAGTGACTAGGTCTGGGATTGGTTATAACACACGCATACACACACACACACACAGACACGCACACACACACTTGGGTCCACTGACAGAGCTACAGCATATCAAGAAAATAAACCATGACATTGATTTTTACCGTGTCTAATCAGGGATCAGAAATGGCTTTTGCCATCACTATCATCAAATCAGTGTAATCAAAGAGAGAAAGATGCTTCAATCTCATCAACTTCATGAAGCATGAAGTGTTTCAGTGAATGTAAAGTGAATGATAATGTTTAGTACAGACACACTCTAGGAACAACTGATATTTCCATTAAAAAGCACCTTCTGTTGGCAAACAGGTTGGACTGTCATGGTTTGGGCATGTACGGCTGCTAGTGGAGCTCGCCTGACCAACCAAATCCTTCATCGGTGGTTGGATGACCTTACTTTGGCAGATAACAAAACAGTCCAGTTTTTCAGTTTTATGGTCATAAATTTGAACTCATTAACAAGCGTGGTGCTTACTAATGACAAGACTGAAGGCCCAAAATAAGCAAGCACTCAAAGAACAGGAACGGCAGAGCAACACCAGATACCCAGATTTTTATAATGGTACTAAACATGAACATTTTATTTTAGAAATTATAGCTCCAGTTATAATCCCCTTATAATCACTGTATTTGTATACAGTATGTATAGCTTATTTATAATGGGTTAGTGTTCAAGGCTGTCCTGAATATAACAGCTATTTATCTATACATAAAATGGCCATCGTGTTCTTAAACTCACTCTCTGTGTTGTTGTTTGGCCAAATGGCTCCTGTTACGATACAGGCGGCCAAAATTAACTACCGTCAGCAGGAAACTGGTTTACCTCAATCAGAGAGAAAGAATGGGTAGAGGGGGGTTTAGGCTTTACACAGTAGCAGTAATGGTTACTTTGTGACTGCCATCTATTTGAGTATTAAGGGCTTGCACTAAGGGCCCTTTGAAGTTTGTATATAAATTCAGTCAGGGCCCTTGTTAAAATGGCTGGTCTACAGTCCCACCTATATGACCTGTGAGTGCCATGTAACTGGCATGAATTAACTAAGCATTTTAAAGGGTGACATTCGAAAGCAGTTAACCACTAACTTGGACCAATTAAATTCACGTTAGGTGAATGAATATTTTTGCGCCCAGGGGGACAATGAATTTCCGCAGCTATTGAAGTTCCAATGAGACTGACCTCTACTGGTCCCTCCTGAATTTAATGTGACCAGATGGGATGCACAATTCAAAACACACCAACACACATGGGTAGACACAGATCAATAAATATCTACAAAGTTGTACCTTCCATGAAGCAGTACCCTGAATGAATGAATGAATGAATGATGAAATGAATGACTGAGATTGGGTGAATAGGAGGGGATGGAGGGATGAACAGGGGAGGTATTTAGAAAGGAATTGTGTTAAAGCTCTCCAGGAGGGAGGGGAAATGGGGCGTGGTCAGATAAGCCCCCTTATCCGAGTGCTCACTTCCCTTAGTCAGCTAGCACACAGGGGGGGCCTCACAATGGAGCTATTCTTTGGAAAAAGCACACCGCTGACCCTAGCGATTCCAGCAACATGGAGCCTGCTACGGGGGGCCCGAGTGGAGCGTCAACCAATGTTAGACATGGCTAAAGATAAATCCAGTCCCTGAAGCTTGGGTCAAAGGTTAAAATGAGTGGCATCAGAAACTGCTTTTGACATATTTTATGTAGCGATGACAGAATGATATTGTGAACGACATCATGAAGACAAACCACTGATGATATGCTTCCAGGTAGCCATTGGAATGGGTTTACTGATTTCCAGAGGTGGCTTGTATAGTCTGCTTTTCAAAGCCGAAGACATGTGAACAGTGTCAACAGTGGCCCATCCTGTAAGCTACGGTTAAATAAAATAATCAGTTGTGTGTGTGTGTGTGTGTGTGTGTGTGTTACACAGTTTGTTATATGAGCTGACAGACAGAAGACCTCTTCTCGTTTTACCTAAGAATTACCTTAACATGGTACACCTGGATCTATCAACATTCTCCTTCTCTTTCATCCTCTGTCAAAAGTCCCTTGTGCTTTGTTTCTCTCTCACTGTTTTCAGCTTATATTTGTTCTACTTTACCTTGAATATCTCATTTGGCCATTCATACCCTTTACGTCTAAGTACAGTTCCATGCACATCTTATTATAGATGTTAGTTACTAGGAGGGCCCCACTTAAATCAATGAAATATTAGACACCATCTAAGGTTTGCGTGGGATGTTAAGCGTGTGGTCCCCTTTCTCTTGAGCACGGTTCACAATACCCAGCATGGTCATTAAGTGATTGTGTTACTTCCAGCAGGTGAGCAACGTGCCTCCTTTTTTTTGCTTTGTGCTCCTGCCTTTTGTCGACCCTTAGCCATTGTTTGGAAGGAAAGACGCTGAAGAAGGCGAAGAAAATACCTTGCCGATCTTTTGAAGGGCGAGTGGTTTGAGCACCATTGTGATTGTTTGGCTTTGATGTTGTAAGTCCTAAATTATGAGAGGTAGGAGGGCATTGGCCTCAAAACTCATAGATGGTATCCAGTTTCTGAGGAGCTTCTCCAGGATCGGTGTGAAGGGTGTTGGGTGTTGGGTGTCAACTGCTTTCACCTGCTCCGCTTCATCTTACAGGGTACAGGTCAAATCAGATGAAGATAAGTCATTACCTTTATGTGAAGTTCTTTGCCAACAACAAACGTGATATGATGGACTTTCTTTCCAAACTCCGAAAAGAACATTCCACAGTTTTGTACTAATTTTCTGAGAGTGTGTAGTCTGTAATAACAGTGTGTTTTGACTCTTTGGATGCATTCTTGTAATGTCTGTTCTCATAAATACACATACAGTATATGTCACTCTTATACATCACAAAACATTTTCACAGAGCAGTAATGACTTAAGGACAGCGCTGTGAAAAAGCATTTGCCCTGATTTCTTCTGTTGTTGTGTATATCTCACACTAAATTGTTTTAGAAATTAAAACAAAATCTAAGCTAAAATAAAGGCAACATTAGTAAACACAAAATACAGTTTTTAAATGATAATGTTATTTATTGAAGCAAAAAAGTTATCTAATAACAAATGGGCCTGAGTGAAAATGTATTTACGCCCGTAGTTACTAATTCCCAAAATCTATGAAACTGTATTCATAATGGGGTTCAGCTGGACTAGACGCAACCAGACCTGATTACTGCAAACCCCGTTCAATCAAATCTACACTTACATAGAACTTTTTCAACAGCATGAAGTTGGTTAAAAGGTCTTACCCAGTAACGCACTCTGCCAAAGTTCCAGAATTGATGAGGAAGAACGTGATTGAAATGTATCAGTCTGGGAAGGGTTACAAAAAAAATATTTCAAACTCTCTGGGACTCCAAAGAACCACAGTGAGAGCAATTATCTCCAAATGGAAAAACTCGGCACAGTAGTGAACCTTCCCAGAAGAGGCCGATCTTCCAAAATTCCTCCAAGAGCACAACAACTACTCATCCAGCAAGTCATAAAAGAGCCAAGGACAACATCAAAGGAACTACAGGCCTCTCTTGCATCAATAAAGGTCACTGTTCATGACTCCACTATCAGAAAGACACTGGGCAAAATGGTATCCATGGAAGAGTGGTGAGGTGAAAACCACTGCTAACCCAGAAGAACATTAAGACTCGTCTGAATTTTGCCAAAACACACCTTGATGATCCTCAAACCTTTTGGTAGAATGTTCTGTGGATTCATGAGTAAAAAGTGGAACTGTTTGGAAGACAGAGGTCCCTGTTACATCTGGTGCAAGCCAAACACAGAATTCCACAAAAACATCATCATGCCTATGGTCAAGCATGGTGGTGGAAGTGTGATGGTGTGGGGTGCTTTGCTGCTTCAGGGCCTGGGCAGCTTGCAATAACTGAGGGAAACATGAATTCTGCTCTCTACCAGAAAATCCTAAAGGAGAATGTCCGGTCTTCAGTCCGTAAGTTGAAACTCAAGCGCAACTGGATAACCTTTTTTGCTTCAATAAAATAAATAATTAAATAAATAAATTAATAAAACTGTATTGCGTGTTTACTCAGGTTGCCTTTGTTTTATGTTGTATTTCATTTGAAGATCTAAAACTATTTAGTATGGGATATACACAAAAACAGTAGAAATCAGGATGGGGCAAATACTTCACAGATACTTTTTTTACAGCACTGTACCTGAGCTTACAGATGCCTATTGTCTCTGTGATTGACAGATGAAAGTGAGTAATGTGGTATAGTTGGATCACGATCTGTGCACTGATGATGTACTGTAGTGAGTGCTTTTCTGTTGTGCCACTTTTTTTATACAATAGACAGTGTCACAAAGCAGTTTTATAGATATGTATACCCCTAATGAGGAAGCAACAGGTAAATGATGCAAGAAATACTCTCTGACATGATGAAGAAACCGGGAGAGGAACCAGACTCAAAAGAGAACTGGATAGTGGGATTAAAAATCCTTTCTCTTAGTTAGGAAGTGCAGTCTTTAGGATATTTACAGTAGATGGGGCCATCCACAACTCTAAGCAGATGTAGATGGAGCTCAGTAAGGATGGAGCTCAGAACTAAAAATTATTATCGGCTGTAGCGCGGGCTTCAGTTCACATCGTTCCCCACAAACTGCTACAGTCATGATGAGTAGTTACAACTCTGACAATGTCAATAGCCTCTTTCACAGATAATCAACACTCATAAAAATGCACCAAAACTGTTTTTTTTTAGTTGTTTTTTTGTTGTAAAATCAATTTATCCTCATCAAGATACTGTCCACGTGTGTATGCTTATACACTTACAGTATATACCACAGCACTGATAAATGCTTGAATTTAATTGGTCAGAAGGTGTTGATTATCTTTCTTCAACAGCAGTGCTAAGTATAGTAGTTCCAGCTGCAAGGTTGGTATTAATGCATTTGTTATCATTTGGTATAATAATAACTTACACAGGCACTTGTATGGCACATGTGCTGTGATATTGTGAAGTTTCCTGTGAGGAGACTTTTATTTGTCTTTTTTTTTTTTTTTGGAAGGAGTCTCCAATGTCTGTAACAGTTGTAACAGTCAGTGGTAAAGCTGTAATAAGTTTTCTAATGTTCATGTAATTTTTTTTATTTTTAATTATACATTTTTTTTAATCTTTGCCATATTGCTGTGGAATATGAGGAACAAAACACTTATAGGAAAATAATCAAGTGTATGGTGGTATCAATAAATCTGCTTTGTTTCAGGTCACATCACACCACTCCATCATTGACTGTTTTCCTGTAACAGCACATCTCATTCTGTTGTTTTTCCTTCCTTGGTGTTTTATTTATTTATTTTATGTTTTTAGTGGTTCTTAGCTTCCTAAACTGGTTTTACCTGGAACCTTCTCTGATAGAGGAACAATTTGTTGCTATGTTTTATGTCCAACCATTATGGGCTACCTCAGAGGTACAAGGAGAAAAGCGTTTTAGGGATCTAGAAGTGTAGTTTGCATATGTTTCAGTTTAAATGTCTTTACACAATTTGAGAATATAGAGTATGTATAGGAAAGCATTAAAGCATGGAAGTAGTGAAAGTGTAAAAAAAAAGTTAATAATGCAAAAGAACATGGTCTGCTGTCTGAAGTGGAAAATGTGATGACACCAGATGGGAATGATTATTTTGGATAGTTACATGTTCTTCTCTGCTTCCTAAAATTGTTATATTTGGAGCCATCTCTGACAGAGAAACACTCCATTGTTGTGTTTATGTAGAATGGAAGTGCACAAAATTAAATAAATAAAGGAAAAGGAAAAGAGTTGCTGTCTGCTGTCTGAGGTGAACAGGTCTGGAAATGTGAGATATGAGCATATTTTTTTCTCTAATGATTAATGTTTCAGTCTTTGTATGACTGTGGGTTTGGCTGATTCTGCTCTAATTGTTGTCTTGTTGCTCCTCTTCAGGAAAGTCACAGTAATTAATAGAAAGTGTGCGTCAAATTAGCAGAAAGAGAGTCTTCCTGGTTAATAGGAATTCTTTACGCTGATCTTCCCTCTTGACAGTGAGTGAACTGAATTAAAATGTCCAGTGAGATAAAAGTCTAATAAATTCCCTGTTCACAGGCTGACAGTTACATAGATTAGGGCTCTGACCCGATACACGCACCAGAATGCAGAAAACCATCCAACCAGCACCACATGAATTCCATTATTCTACAGAAAGACAAGTAATTACTCACATGACGTAGTTCAGTTGAAATTAAAATCCAGGAAGAGCTGCTGACTGATGGGAAAAATGCTAATAGTAGTCAATAAAGTCACTGATTAGTGACTTCTGACCTAGGACAAGCTGTGGTAGGTCAAGTTCAACATCTGCAGAGCAGATTGCATTGGAAAACAACACCTAATCAAATACACTAATTCAATAATCCTCTTCAAGAATAAATCGAATAATAAAAATGTGTAGGAAACGTTTTTGTTGGATTAACATAATTGATCTGGGCATATTATCTGACTGAACATGTTACGTGATTGATAAGAAAAATAATCTGGGGTGGATGTCAGTGCGAGGCCTTGACCTTGGCCCTTTGAGCAATGTGAAAAGAAACGGGTTTGAAAGGGAGGAAGGGACTTGGGTCCGAGTCCACCTTTGTTGCGTTCAAGTCGAGACCAAATCCTTAACCAATCGAGTCCAAGTCCGAGTCCAACTCCAAAAGGGGCAGAATTGGACTTAAGTCTGAATCCTTAATGGCCGAGTCCAATTCGAGTCCGGCCGAATCCAGAAAGTAATTAAATTGAAAAAAGATTTGAAATAGCAATTGTAAACTCAATACTGAGCTGTTAAATTAATATTTAACCTACATAAACCAATGGCAACATAAATGTAACAAAAAATACCACTATTACATCTTGCCATTGCCATTTAATATTTTGATTTCATGTCTTCAGCACCTCAACTAGTTTCCTATCAAAAAATGGGTTTAGAAAAAAAAAGGGATATACAATTATATGTAGAACTTTTATTTTATTAAAAGTATATGAAAATACAAATTAACCTGTTTTGTTATTGTATCACACTATATTGTGTCCTCCAGCTCAAACTGACATTTCAATGATTTGATGTCGCACCCCCACAGTTATATAGGCTGAAAGAGAGAGTACAGAGTAGAGTTACATTTAGCAGCATGTCATAACAACAAGCTTCATGCTTTATTACTGCTTTTAATCTGTCTTAATGACAACAAAAATATATAATTTTTTTTTGAGTTTGCGCAAAAAAAAATTAATGCAAACAAATTGCGCACGTTTCAAGTGTGGCAGGGAGACAGTCATTAATTCCTTGTTATCTTAATATTATACTGACATCCTACCCTATATATATATATATATATATATATATATATATATATATATATATATATATAATCAAAAAAATTATATTGGGGAAAAGTAAAATCTTTTCTATAATTTAATTTAAAAAGTGGAACTTTCATACATTCTAGATTCATTACACATAAAGTTAAATATTTCAAGCCTTTTTTGTTTTAATCTTTATTACGCCTTACAGCTCATGGAAATAAAAAAAAAATCCAGTATCTCAAAATAGTAGAATAAAGAATTTATAATAAAGAAATTTCGACCTGAGAAGAGTACTAATAAGCTAATTAACTCAAAACACCTGCAAAGGTTTCCCGAGTCTTTAATCTCTCAGTCTGGTTCTGGTTCAGTATATGCAGATAAGTAAGCATATATATGTAGTGTATATATACAGCAAATCAAGTTTATTGTCAGAAATTACAGCCTTTCAGCTGTTTGCAATGAACAAATGAAACAAAAGCAATTGAAATAGTTAAACAAAACAAATGCTTCAAGTGGTTTCCCCAAATTCAACTGAAAATGCAACTTTTAATGATTTCTCCAGTCTCAAAACTATTCAACCCTTTCATGGCAAGCATCTTTAGTACTTAGTAGAGCACCCTTTTGCTGTTATGACCAAGCCTTGGTGGAATTTGAGGTATGCTTTGGATCATTGTCCTGTTGGAAGGTCCAATGACGCCCAAGCTTCAGCTTCCTCACAGACAGCATGACATTTTCTCCTAGGATTTCCTGATACTTCAATGAATCCATCTTACCTTCCACACGCTCCAGGTTTCCAGTGCCAGAGGATGCAAAACAGCCCCAGAGCATCACTGTGCCACCACCATGCTTAACTGTGGACAGAGTGTTCTTTCTTCATTCTTCTTCCTCCAGACATACCGCTGATCCATCAAGCTGAAAAGTTCCAGAATAGAATCCCAAAACTTCTGTGGCTTATTTATATGATTTTGAGCCGACTTTTCTTGTGCTTTTGGGTCAGTAGTGATATATGCCTTGGAGTTCTGGCATGGAAATGTTCTGCTTTTAGTATGCGCCTTACTGTACTCACTGAAACCTCAGTGCCTGTTGCCACCAAGTGTTGCTGCAGGTTTTTTGCAGTCACTCGAGGGTTTTTCACAACCTGCCTTCTCAGAAATCTGCTTGCAGCCATTGATAGCTTCCTTTTTCTGCCTTGTTCATATATTTTTTGCCCCTAGCCAGTTCAGGTATCTCATGTGTTCCAGCTCAAGCACATCTGATGAAACTAATGAAGCCCTTGATTAGTTGCATCAGGTGTGCTTGAGACAACACCTGTTTTACATATTTGTGCTGTTGTGAGGGATTCTGTTCAGGGGTTGAATAATTTTTAAACTGGTGAAGTCATTGTAAGTTGCATTGTCAGTTGAATTTGGGGAAACCACTTGAAGCATTCGTAGTGTTGAACAATTTCAATAGCTTTTGTTTGATTTGTTCACTGCAAACAGCTGAAAGTCTGTACATTTTGACAATAAACCTGATTTGCAGTGGGGATTGAATAATAATAATTATATATATATATATATATATATATATATATATATATATATATATATATATATATATATATATACTGTAGGAGATGTTTGGATGTTAGGAGATAATTTTGTAAAATCCAAATAAGCTTCACGATTTACAGATCTTTATTGGAAAGTGCTTATTCATGCTTGTTCAATGAACCATAAACAATTATTGCTCATGCATCTGTGGAACAGTCCTTAAGAAACTAACAGGTTACAGACAGTGGGCCTTGCTCAAAGGCAGATTGCCAGTGCTGGGGCTTGAATGCCTGACCAGAGCCTTAACTATAGTACCGTTTGTATAAATGTCAATATTATAGCCTGTGTTATTATGTTCAGTGATAAAGCAGAATAACTGCCACTCCGATTATAGTTGTAAATAGAAGACACTCTAATAAATGAAAATTGTATGTGAAAACGATATTCGGCACCATTAAAAAAGGACCAGTCTTTGTTTTACATTTATGAATTCTCTGTGTGTGTGTGTGTGTGTGTGTGTGTGTGTGTGTGTGTTGTGCGCACAGTGAAGGGCATCTGTGATTTAATTGTAGTGTGATCTATCAGGTGGTCAGACAGGCCTGTAATCTGTATTCACTCCACCAGACTGCAGCATTCACACACACTGCTATCCGGATGCACAAAGTTACTGCAGCTTTCCATCAATGGATACATTTCACTTTTACCTCCGTTCAGCTTGCCTAAAGTTTTCTTCTAATATCATACCGATAAATACTAAATGTACTTTCTGAAAAACTATTGTTATTGTTGTTTTTTAGGACCTTTAGTCTAAACTATTGTTATTGTTGTTCTTTCGTAGGACCTTTAGTCATTTATACATACAGATTTCACAACATTTACACTAACACAACACTAACACACTAATTAACACACAAGAAGACTTCAAAATAACATCACCAACATGAACAAAGTAACTAATGCTTGTGTATAATGCTTGTAACTGATTTTTTTTTTTTTTTTAAATAATGAACCAAATAACACCTGCAGTAACCAATGTTTACACCATGAATGAATAAAATGAAGCCCATAATGAGAGATATGAACAACACACTAATGAACGTTTGTGGTTGTTGAGTGGCACAATTCAGAAATTAATAATAAACTAATTCTGAATTGAATGAATAGTTTTATTATTTACATATATGTACATCTGTAGAATTCAGAATGTTATCAACATTTATTGGCAATCTGTGATTTACTTTTTGTTCATTTATATGGACATGAATTGAATAAACATAAGTCAATGTACAATGTAATGTTTTTGATGTTTTTTTTAAACAAATGCTAATTAATTTATGCGATAACTAAAGAATAAAATGAGACATGGTGTGCTGTTATAAAAAAAAATAATCAACCGCTGTGTATGAGCTGTAACTATAGAAAAAATAACACATTAGAATGAGAATATTAATATAAACCTGTGATTTCTGACAATCAGAATCAAGAATTCATCAGCAATGTGTTTATTAATGAGGAACTTTATCATTTGTTATTAATACTTAATGCAATATTTAATATTAATTAAGGGAATCTTAATGTACAGTGTTTTGCCCCATACTGATTTCTTCTGTTTTTGTGTATCTCTCATACTAAATTGTTTCAGACATTCAAACAAAATCTAAGATAAAACAAAGGCAACATTAGTAAACACAAAATACAGTTTTTAAATGATAATGTTTATATTGAAGCAAAAAAGTTATCCAATACCAACTGGGCCTGTGTGAAAATGTATTTGTCCCCATAGTTACTAATTCCACAAATCTATGAAACTGCATTCATGATTGGGTTCAACTGGACTAGTCACAACCAGACCTGATTACTACAAACCCTGTTCAATCAAATCAACACTTAAAACTTTTGGGAGAATGTTTTGTGGACTGATGAGTCGAAAGTGGAATTGTTTGGAAGACGGGGGTCTCGTTACATCTAGTGTAAACCAAACACTGATTTCCACAAAAAAACATCATACCTACAGTCAAGCATGGTGGTGGAAGTGTGATGGTGTGGGGATGCCTTGCTGCTTCAGGGCCTGGGCAACTTGCAACAATTGAGGGAAACATGAATTCTGCTCTCTACCGAAAATCGTAAAGGAGAATATCCGATCTTCAGTCCGTAAGTTAAAACTCAAGCGCAACTGGATTATGTAGGAAGACAATGATCGAAGGCATAGGAGAAAGTCCACCTCTGAATGGCTAAAAAAAAGTTAAATTAAAGTTTTGGCGTGGCCTGGTCAAAGTCCTAACTTGAACCAATTGGGATGCTGAGGCAAGACCTTAAACGAACAGTTCATGCTCGAAAACCCTCCAGTGTGGCTGAACTAAAGCTGTTTTGCAAAGTATAAAGGGCCAAAATTCCACCACAGCACTGTGAAAGACTGATCTCCAGTTATCAGAAGTGTTTGGTTGCAGTTATTGCTGCTGAAGGTGGCACAACCAGATTTTAAGTTTAAGGGGGCAGTTAGTTTTTCACATGTGTGATAGGTGTTGAATGACTTTTTTTTTTTTTTTTGCTTCAATAAAAAAATTATAAATAGAAAATGTATTGTGCGTTACTCAGATTGCCTTTGAAGATTGTTTGAAGATCTAAAACTATTTAGTGTGAGATATACACTGAAACAGAAGAAATCAGGATGGGTTGATTAATTTTTCACAGCACTGTTAAGCATTAATCAGATTTTTTTTTGTTTAAAGTTTTAATAACCTACGGTACTTATGGATGCCAAATTTTAAAAAAGTTTAATATTCTTTTCTGCCTAATTTTTTAAGGTTTGAGGCCATTATGACACAATTACATTGAGTGATTAATGTAAAATAATAGCGAAAAGTTTTGCTATACCTAACGTTATTTAAAAAAAAAAAATCATATAAATAATGTAAATGAATGTAATTATTAAATGTAAAAGCTAAATGTATTTTATATACTGAATGTTTTTTTCCTTGTATTATTTATGTGATAAAATGTTGAACAAATAGCTAAACTGGCAATTTTATATTGTGTTTTCTGTGAAGCAACACACACACTATGCCCAGCCAACAAGATAAGTGACACTCATATAGGAAAAAAAAAAACTTCCTTAAAACTGAAAACTTGACGCTTTCTTGTTAACTTAAACTAACTTCCATTTTTAGTGTTCATTATGTTGCTTCCCTCTGAGATCTGCCCTAAATGTGTCTGTGGAGCTCTGGGCTGATGTGTGTGATCAAACAGACAGATAACTGTCAGAGTAGGACATGGGAACAATGCTACCATGACCTTTGACCCTCAACCAAAGGATTGTGTAATTCTAAAAGCTGTCGCTCTGGAAAAAAAAAACAATGTTCGGGTCTATCCATCCTGGGGGATCATTTAGAGAATCAAACTTTCTTTCTTTCTTTCTTTCTTTCTTTCTTTCTTTCCGTTATCAAAAAAATATATTCCAAACTTATAGAAGTCTAAGGACAATTGATGCGTTGCCAGTAAATAAATGAATAAAGTGGTGTGATGCAACTTGATGCAAAGTGGAGTTACTGTGACTCTGCAGTTGATTATTTTCCAATAACAGCATGTCATGAAGTGTTTTAATCCTGTTATTTTTCAGCAATTTGCCAATTGCAATTATTTTAAAAATTAATAATCAATTAACGCATAGTACTTGGTTTAATTCATCCATCCATCCATCCATCTTCTATACCTCTTTGTCAAGGGTCACAGGGAACCTGGAGCCTATCCCAGGGATCATCGGGCACAAGGTGGGGTACACCCTGGACAGGGTGCCAATCCATCGCAGGGCACAATCACATACACACTCACACACCCATTCATACACTATGGACACTTTGGACATGCCAATAAGCCTGTCTTTGGACTGCATGCATGTCATGCATGTCTTTGGACTGGGGGAGGAAACCGGAGTACCCGGAGGAAAGCCCCGCAGCACAGGGAGAACATGCAAACTCTGCACACACAGGGCCATGGTGGGAATCAAACCCCCAACCCTGGAGGTGTGAGGCTAGCATGTGAGGCAAACGTGCTAAGCACTAAGCCACCGTGCGCCCTGGTTTAATTCAATTCAATTTTATTTTATAACACTTTTAACAATGGACATTATCACAAGACAAAATTCCAGATATAAATTTTTAATTTATAAATTTATCCCTAATGAGCGAGCCAGTGGTGAAGGTGGTAAAGAAAATCTCCCTGAGACAGCATGAGGAAGAAACCATGAGAAGAACCAGACTCAAAAGTGAACCCATCCTCATTTGGGTGACAACAAATAGTGCGATTATATATCATTTCTCTTCTATAACTGTCTATTTATTGTATTGAGTTAAAGTTATTAACTGTTCAAAGATAGAGACTTGAGTGCAAACTATTTGTAGCAATTCTGTTCTAAGGCTGTCCAGGGAAGAACATCCACAGCCTTCCTTATGATTTCTATGTGTTACCATCCACAGTAATCTCCTGATGATGTCCATGTGGGGCCATCTTCAGCAGCAGTGAATGATTTTCAGGCGATGAGAACTCTAAACAGAAGTTACATTTACAGTTTACAGGTTTACAGTTATGTTTAAAGCTGTGAAGCATCCACAAAACATGTTATCACTTATGTTATATCAGCTATAAACAGTTGTTGCATCATCTCTTTTCTCTCTAGAAAGCAGTTTCTAACAGCTATAACTGCTTTCTAATAAAACACCCCACAACATGATGCTGCCACCACCATGCTTCACAGTTGGGGTGGTATTCTTCACACTATAAGCCTCACTCTTTTTCCTGCATACATAATGCTGATAATTATGGTCAAACAGTTACATTTTTGTTTCATCTGAGCAGCTGAAGCTGGTGATCACCTTCAATCTGGCTTTTTATGCTAGTCTTGGAGTAGGAGCTTCTTCACTGTTTGCCATCAGGCCATGCAGAGGTAGGACACTCTTAGGCCCTGTTTACACTTGTGTGTTTTCCTTTTAAAACGGCATTTTAAAATAAAAACGATCCTCGTCCACAATGGCGTTTCCGCTGTGTTTCAGAAACGATCTCCGTCTACACTACATGACCGAAAACACATGTCACATGACCATTCATGCACACCGGGTATGCACATACAAGTGTAAGGTACAACAATGCTAGTCACCAGCAGGCACAACAAACCGGCATTCCACGTAGGGCTTACGCCACTTGAAACGAGATTTGTTGCTGATCGCTCTAATCGTAACACGCCTCTTGCGCATCTAGGCAGCTGCAATATTATAAAATACAGAATTTAACTGCACAGTGGCTGCTAAGATTGACGACAAAGCCAGCGAAGCTTGCGGTTCAGTCTCCATGTTCTTGTTGTATCCGATCAAGGTAGCGTAGTGGTCATATGGTAGGTGCTTGACGAATCAGGGAAGGATACGCAATGATCCAGAAAACCCAATCAGGGGGAAAATGTGGGCAGCCACTTTTTTCTTCGTTTTGGTCTGTTTACACTGAAATGTGAGCCCAGAGTTTTCAAACTAAAACGGGATCTTCGGCGTTTCCAAAAGTCTCAGTTTTTGAGGGTCAAAAATGGCGGAGTAGTGTAGACGACATGCGTAACTGTAGCAGAAGTTATGCGTTTTAAAAATGAAAACACAGTGTAAACAGGCCCTTAATGGTGGATGTACGTGTAAATTTGGTATTTGATGCCTCCAACTCCTCCACCAGTTCCTTTGTTGTTGTCTTGGGGTTCAGGTGAACCTTTCGGAACCAAGGTTTGTTCATCCCTAGAAGGTCATTTGTGGCTCTTTCCTGAATTGTCTGTTTGCTCCCAAGATTTTTATATTTGCATACAATTGTTTGTACAGATACTCATGGTACCTTCAGTTGTTTGGAAATTGCTTCTAAGGAGGACTTGTTGGTCCACAATTGTTTTCGGAGGTCTTGGCTGAGTTGCTTTGATTTTCCCATGGTCTCAATAGCCAAAAGTCACTCGCTCTAATTGTAGCCACAGGTACACTCCTGATTAACTCCTAATTATAACACTTGGCCAATTAGAGGCTTCTGAAAATCATTTAATTAATTTCGGGAATATTCCAGACTTTTTTAAAAAGACAGTCAGTGATTGTATGTAAAAATTTGATCCCCTGGATTTCTGATAAATCTGAAATAAAACTGTTGTTAATGTTAATCGATTGTTTAATGTTACCCCTGATGTGTACCAAGTAGATGCTGTAATTGACTTGTCCAAAGAAATGTGCTGAGTTGTGAAAAAAGTAAGACTGAATATCTTTAACCTAGATGTAGTATGCAAACTTTTGGCCTTACCTGTGTCTTAAAGAAAGAAATAAATGTGTTTAAAGTTTATTTGGCTTGATGGGTCATGTTTGGCTCCTGGGAGCTGGAATTCTTTCATATATTTAGTATGATATATGTAGTCTAATGTTCATTATAACATATATTTGTCACATTTGCACACGAGCCACAAACTCGATCTGAACAGTAAAAAATGGTCAACGTGGAACTTGGAATTATGACACTAAGTGTCCTGGCAACATCTGGAGTCCACATTACAGGCCAACACACATACACATACTGTACATTTCAGTGGACACGGTGGACACCTCATTAATCCAGCAGGAAAAATACATTATATCAAATCAGCTAAGTTCTCTTTCACAGCTTCTTGTGCTACAGTGTATTTATACAAGAAAATGTGCAGCATCATTTGTGAGTCTTCTTCACTGAATGTTTATGTTTTGTGTGTGTGTGTGTGTGCGTGTGTGTACAAAAAATTCAACTAAACTAAAAGACACAATACTAATAATTGAGAGAGACAGTGTGTGAACTATTAGCACTGAAAGAGAAATGAACGAGACGATGTACTGTCAGAGTGAGACAGAGAGAGAGAGAGAGTGATAGAGTGAGAGAGAGAGAGAGCACGTTCAGCCATCTGTATGCTAATCACGAAACAATTGGTTAAACTTTGATCACCTATGACTTCCACCTCTCTCCACTCACACACACCGTTCAGCCTCGGTTTCTCCTTTCAGCATCTGACGTGAGACAGATGGTACCTCCACCCCTCTGTCGGCGGTGCCCTGTTGGACAGGGGCATATTAACACTGGCATGCTTTTGTTTGGGTGGCAGTGCTGCATGTTTCTGGGGATTAGCTCAGCTCTTACAGAGCCCGGTGGATTAAAAGGGCTGGACGCTTGTCCAGTCTCTTCCTCTTTATCCTAACTCTCCATCGAGCTTTCTTTCCATCTTTCTATGACTCCTTTTCCACTGACGAAAATACTGATTTGCTGTGGTATAAGACAAATAAAACTCTTTTATTGGAGATACTTTTATTGGACTTTGTTGTTGATTATTTTCCAATAATAAGGCAGCCCAGTTTCTTACATAATTAATTAATCATTCATTCGGTTTATTCAGAGGTGTTATTTTCTATGCAGTATTTTGGTGCTTTTTGGTGTATTTTGGAACTGCTTTTGTGTGAGGTGAAGGAACAGTTGTTGAACAGTGTTGCAGTTTGTTGATTATCGTTCTCACTGTTGTTGCTGCTGCTTTCAGCTCGTCCTGCAACTCATTTCGAGTGACAGATGGTTTCTCTGTTAGCTTTCTTATCATTAGCATGAGAGAGTGTTGTGAAGTCTTGATTAGTTGTTTGTAGCTATGTTTCCATCCACATATTTTTATGTGAATTTTGGAATATCGCGTTATTTAAAAAAAAAATACATTTAACGCTGAATGGAAACACCGGATGAGAATACAATCTCAAAAAATGCACATAAAAAACTTTTAATTGAGCTGGATAATTGTCAATAATTATTCGATAAGAAGACATGCGCATAAACTACAATGGAAACACGTTTACCGTTTAAATTCCTCAATGCGCGCTAAAAATGTGACTTTGCCTCAACAAATCATGTGATTTGATAATTGGCTGATGTGAGTGGATATTTTCATCCATGTGGCCAACTTATACAGCGCAATTGCAATGTGTGAACTATGAGAACTGGGGTGCAAGGGGGCGCACAGCATCTCAAATGTTGTTTTTTTATCATTCTGAAGTCTGTGATTAAAATCATTTGGTATAATTACCTCCCAGAACTGTTTTACATGATTCCCTTCCCAAATATCAGGCATCCGCATCCGATCCAGTCATTTATCATATTGGGAAAAAGAGTCACAGTGGCTTCCTCGGTTTCAACAGCTTCCATTTGTATTGATAGTTTTGCACCAGTTTCCCCAGAAGTGACGATTTTGTTCTCTTGAATACATGGGATGGAAATGGTGCTTTATTCGCAAATGTTTTATGCGATATTCCAATTTTTCACACAAGTTAAATTCGGAGCTTAATTTATCAGAGGAGCACAGAAAGACTTTCCTCTGACTGAGTCCCACCTGGCACTAACGAGAGTCCAATAATAGGTTATAAAATGTTTATTTTATATAAACATATCATATGAACTTTTTTTGTGACTGCATCAACTAAACTAAATTAGAATAATCAGTCCATGTAGGATTTTGCGATTTTGCGATCGCAGAAATGTACTCAAAAGCAAGGAAACTCCACAATATTCCGAGGAGCTTGTCATTTTTTGAAAATTACCTCAGATTTTCCGCAGATTTGGGCAAGACGCGCCGTGTAACACCATTACAACATGCATTCCACCAAAGCCCTCTTTGACTCACGTGCGTCAAACATGAGTACAGATAAAAGGTCTCATTTACCAACAAACATCACTGTGAAACTGCGTGCAAAACAATTTCATGCAATTGTGATTTCGCCCCTTTCAAGTAGCTTTCTGCAAAAAAAGCATAAAAAAAACTCCACAAGTTAAATAACAATACTGTATTATATTTCTGATTCCCTGTTCAAACGGAAACAGTCATACCACTAATGAACTACAGAATCAACCGTTTGTGTATAGTTCGATATTCAAAGGTTAACATACACACAAACACAAACACAAACACACACACACACACACAGAGAGAGACATGGAGTTGTCATTATTAACCTTATTATATAGTGATGAAGGACAGCCATTCTGAAGCTAATGCGTGTTAATGAGTGATTAAAAAACAACCATATGTTTGACACAGAGAGAGAGCAAGAACGAGAGAGACAGTGTGTGTGTGTGTGTGTGAGTGTGTGTGTGTGTGTGTGAGTGTTTCATATCTGGTCTCTGTCTCTCTATGCAGCTCTATTGCTTTAAGGCTAGTTCACACTACATAACTTTGAACGTCGGCGGATCACTGTGCTGTTCAGACTACACGACTTGCTGTCTTGTAATCGGGAGTCTTGAAGTCGTTGTGGTGTTCACACTACGTGATTGCTCAGCGACAGGGGGTCACACACTGACAACGACTCTGTCACCCGACAAGTCATTGTCAGACCGTGTAGTGTGTGACCCGCTGTCGCTGAGCAATCACGTAGTGTGAGCACCAGGCTTCAAGTGGTTTTCACCTCATATATCCGGGTCACTTCTTGTCTGTGTTTTCGTGACAAAACCTAGTTTGGAGTCTATCTTGTGTTCAAACTATGTTTTGTCACGAAAACACATGCAAGAAGTCACCCGGCTATATGGCGCGAAAACCACATGCGAAACAGGAGTCGTTTATTTGAATATGGACGAGTTACAGAAACAAGCGGTGCGAGGTGTGTTTGCGCGATGATGTGTGCTGAAGAATCCCCCAAAAAAGGAAAGACAAGAAAATGGGTGAAAGAATGGATTAGCACATGCGGGCAGCAGGGATTGTGTGCGCTACAGTGAGAGTTGGACGTGAGCAAAAAATGTTTTGCTATGACAAGCCTGTTCTTATTTGAATGTTAAAAGGTTGTACAGCTTCTCCCCTTTATGCTTCTGCCGTAGGTTTCACAGGTTTCCCTTCCTCACGGTGACCTCACCCCATACCTTGCTCTCTCATTGGCTGTAGCTCGTCGCCACAATCACTGCCAGTGACAACACTTTCCACACCGCAGGATGTGGAGTCGCACGACAGCTCCAGATTTTTAGCATGCCAAATATCTGTCTGGAGTCTGTGATGCCTCGGCGATGTGTCGGCGAGCCTCTTTGATGCATAGTTCACAGTAGTTTGCGCCGAGGTTTTTTTTAGGCGAGCTCGGTGACTTGTAAATCGTATAGTGTGAACTAGGCTTTAAATCGGGTGAATACTACGCGATTTTTTTTTTAATAGTCCTTTGCGACTGTTGCTTGTCAGACTGTACGAACGTGATCCCCACTGTAAGCCGTGTCACACTGTAGGATCTCAGTTGTCATTAATGTCAGATTATACGACAGTCAAGGCGTGAAAAACGGACGCACGCACGAAGCCACACTACAGGACAGTGCCTCAAGTCTGCTGACAGCGCCAGAATTTAATCGGAGGAAAAATCTGATCTCAACGGCCATTAATCGGCTGTCGGGGAACGCGTCAAACTAGTTATAAAAGACTACAGATTTCGGCCTACGATTATACGAATCTTTTAGGATTCCCAAAATTTGTCTTAGATGACCAAATCATGGCCAAAATCGTACAGCGTGAACACGGCTTTATTCATGATGGCGTTATTGTCTTGGTCTCTGTCTTATAGTTGTTGTTGTTTTTTCTCGATAACCAAGTGAGATAAGCCATCAGCCAGATGGTACAGTGGGGTCTCCCATGGTTACTTCATCTTACGGATCATATACACACACACACATACAGAGAGAGAGAGAGAGAGAGAGAGAGAGAGAGAGAGAAAGAGAGAAATCTCAGACTGTTATGTAATCATTCCATACTGTGCAGACTCCCAGAGGAGTTTATTTTCTCACTCTCGCTCTCTCTCTTTCTTTTTTCTCTCTATCCTTATTTATTTTTCTCCATTTTGTCTCTTCTTCCTTTACCTTCTTTATTTTGTTTATTCTTCCCTCTGTTAGAGCACGCTTTCACGCCATGTGGCCCAGAGTCACAAACTCTCTCTCTCTCTCCTCCATATTAGACACCCCAGTCACGACAGCCTGGGCACAAAGGACAGAAAAGGACAGAACACACACACACACACACACACACACACACACACACACACACACACACGCTCGCGCATATACACACGCAGAATAAAATGCGCTCTCGCTCCAAGTGCGCCACGCTGCAGCTGCTCCAGTTTCCATGGCGACCCTCTGAACAATGAGGTAAGGAGCGGCGTTTTGTGTGTGTGTGTGTGTGTGTGTGTGTGTGTGCAGAGCACGCTTCAATGTCGCCTCTTGGTGAGAGAGCGTGTGTGTGTTTTGTGTGTGCGTGTTCCTAGAAGTGCATCTGTGCGTGCCCTATACTTTTACAACCACTTTGTGTTGTGTGTGTGTGTGTGTGTGTGTGTGTTTGAGAGAGAGAGAGAGAGAGAGAGAGAGAGAGAGAGAGAATAAAGAAGGACACACTCTCTTCCTTCTTTTAGTAAGAGCCTCAAACAGGAGGAGTGGAATAGTGAATAATAGAGAAAGAGAATATTAAAAAATGATGGAGAAAAAGAGTGATACTGTAGATGACGTAATGCTTAAATGTGAAAAAGTGGTGTAATGACCCCTATAAGCGTGTATCCTCTTGAGAAATCATACTGTATGGAATTCAAACATGAAAGATGAGCTAATTTCAAGCGAGCTGAGAGGGAATCATTTGGGAGAGAGACTCATTAGACTCTCAAATTGAATCTTTCTCTTTTTTTTGTTCTTTCATTGACCTAGATGGTGTATATGGTGTATATTAACCTTGTAAACTCTCCTAGGAGAGTACTGGAGGTGTGAAGTGTTGGACAGTGTGTGTGTGTGTTGAGAACTCTAGTCAGAAACAGCATGTTTTCAAATTCTATTTATTTTTCAAAATGAGGTATTTCAAAGTGCTATGAGTTGCAGCACTAAAATGTACGCTTAGAAAAAGAAAGAGAGAGAGGGAGAGAGAGAGAGAGAGAGAGAGAAGAAAAAAACATTCCCATTGACCCAGTTCTATGAACCCGAGAGGTACAAATATATAAACAAACAAGGGAGGAAGGTAAATGTAGATAGAGAGATTTCTGTACAAAAAAAAAAAATGAACGTAAAGAGCAAAGAGATAAAACAAGATAGTGATATCTACTCAACTCATTTTCATACGAAAATATAAGTATCAAATTTTAGTATGTATCAGAAGCACACTAAAGCATAGGTGTACAAATTAGTAAGTATCATGTGATGAACAAAGAACGATAATATGAAACTGAAAAAAACAAACAAATAGAAAACATATTATATTACAAAGTTCCTCGTAAATCGAGGTCATACAGTACTTAATAAAGGTATATAAACTTCCAGTCTAGTTATTTTCTTAGAAAAACCCAAAGACAGTTCTGTGTACAAAAAAACAAGGCAGACTGATAGTATTTTGCTTAACTGACATCAAGGTGCTCAGAGGTATATCTGGAGTTAAAAGCACCAGAAACAGAGGTGTGTGAGAGAGTCGAGTCCCACTGAACCGACTCCTGAATCGTGTCTCATATTGATTTAAAAAAAAAAAGTTTATTTGCTTTTTTTTTTTCGTGTCATTTGCAAAGTGAAGGCAAAGTGGGTGTGTGTTGTATTGCGTGCTCCTCGTCGACTTCCACGTTCCTGAATGGCAGTTCTACGAAAGTCTGAGGGAGGAAGGGGTTTGTCGGTCAATTCTGACAGCAAACCCTTTTTTTTTTTAATAAAAAAAAACAAAAACAATAAGAAATTAGGATGGAATAAGGGACCATCCTTGTACTTTCTCTTTTCCTTGATGTGACTGGAATGACAAAAGTAAACCCGAAACATTCTAGACGTCCAAAAAATGTGCAAAGAAAGTGGCGGCAGTGAGTGTCCGTAAGTTAGTTTTTTGGGGGGCTGTTCAGCCAATTAGCTTGCAGCCGTGAGTGCTAAAGGTTAGCATGTAGCAGGCTAGCGAGTTCTGGCGTGCTCCAGGCGGCGGAGGAGTTGCTGCCGTCTCGCCTGGAGCTTGTCCTTTTCCTGACGAAGCCGGTGCTCCTGGGTCTCGAGTGAACCCACGTACTCTGTGGCTTTCTTGAGGATTAGCACCTTGGCTGCCTTGTCGTTTTTAGCCAGCTCGGGCAGCTGATCGCGTAGCGTCAGGAAGCTGGAGCGCAGGTCGTTGCGTCGTTGCCGCTCCAGGATGTTGTGGTTGCGGCGGCGCTCGTTGTCCTCCGAGTCAGAGCCCGAGCCGCTTTTCCTGAGCCGCTGAGTCCCGTTCAGCGAGATCGGCAAGCACGTGTTTGTTTTAGCACTACGCTGGGAGATTGTGCTGGAGCTAGCGCTGCTGTCGGATCTGTGTTTTTTGCTCGGGGGAGCTGAGGGAAGGTCCGAATCGTCCGAGTACGGCGAAGGCGCTGCGTAGTTGTGCTGCTGCTGGTGGATGGAGGCAGCCGCCGTCCTTTTTAAAATGAGCTCCTGGGGCGCCCGGCTCGTGCCCGGATTTAGCCTGCTCGCTGACGATGTCGCCTGAGAGTTGAAGTTCTTGCTAGCAGTGGACCGCCGCTTCTCAACTGTGACTACATCGATCTCCTCTTCTTCTTCTTCTTCTTCATCTTCTTCTTCATCTTCCTCATCATCTTCCTCGTCATCTTGGTCTTCGTCATCCCCGTCATCATTGTCGTCTGTAAGAAAGAACAGAAAGGATACCATGTTAAAATCAGAAGTCAAAAGTATGTTTCTAGAGTGTGTATTCCAGACAAAACAAGGAGAAAGTATGTTGTATTGATGAATAAGTATTTGTGTAAGAAGGTGTGTGTTTATGTGTATAAGTGTGTGTGAGAGAGAACAGATAAATGGTTTGCTCAGGTAAGCAGATAACATGCCCTTTGACAGACTTTAACTCTGATAAGAGATAATGGAGGTGATTATCAGCTAAGCCGCTCATGAAGTGTGTTTGCTATTAACTGGAATCTCATGGTCTCACACTTCAAACGTGCTCCACAGGAACCCGTCTGTGTGTGGCGGAACCAGGCGGCTTTACGGAAAAGTAAAGATCTCTTTCTTTCCTTCTTTTTTTCCCTTCCCTTCTGCCAGAGGCTATGTTTTATTTTGGAGCGGGTGGGGAGAGAATGCTGTAAAAAAAAAAAAAAAAAAGAGGCCTACCCAGTGCGAGTGCAGGAGTGTTGTAATCGCAAGCAGTGATTATTCGCGGGCTTTGGCCAAACCCTGAGACACGTGACTTGGAGCTGTTCCAGGCGGACAGCTGAAGGAAGATCACGCTCGTTCAAAGCTGTAAAGAGAGACGGCTGGTGTTTTTCCCCCCATTATTATTATTCTGCAGCCTACGGCAAGTCTCTCTGCCTGCCAAGTCGAGCCCACAGTGGTACGCTCGCCTTTCTCTCTTTCTCTCTCTCTCACTCTTTCTCTCTTTACACACCCACACACACACACACACACACACTACACCACCTTTATGCAGACCACACGCCGGAACTCTGTGCCAGGTCTCACACTACGCACTCTCACGTGAGGCGGCCGATCTGGATTTGCATACGGAACAACGGCTTCGTCTGGACAGGAAGTGCCTTATTGTATCGCGGGAATGGGAATTTTCTTAAACGGACCACATTCTCCACAAAACACAGCATTGGCACGCTCATACAGAAGTTTAACCAAGCTCCAAAAATGAAGGTTCAGATTAACAAAAAAGGGTCTTTCGGAGAAAAAAAAAAAGGGGGGGGGGGTTCTACCCAGGACCTTTTCTAAAAGGGAGAGGGAACCCTCTTGTTGCAGGGTTCTAAGTTGTAGGGTTCCTCAGAAGGAAAAAGTGTAGAATCCTTTAAGATGCTCGATGGGACATTGTTTTTCTACATCAGGTTGATTTCAGACTACAGGTTTGTGAGGAAAATCCCCCCAAATCTCCACCTTAAACATCCCATCTCTACACAAAAGGAGCTGTGCTGTTTGTTTTCAAGCATATTCCAGTCAAGATTTTTCTTATTGCCACCTAGCGGACATGTGGATAGACTCGGCGCTCTGACATAACGCGCCCACCGTCAGCACGAGCAGCAGCACCCACTGACCCCAGCAGTAATCCGATTGAGGGGTTTGTCATGTGATCTCTCCAAATTAACCCAATAACACTTGTAAACTGGGTCATAACGCATCACAGACCTAAACAACCTGTATTAGCAATGTTATAGATACATTTTAAATATTTATTCTGATGCAAATATCAGTAAGGTGATTGCATTATTTTTAGACAATGCAATGATGAAATAATTGACCAGTCCTTTACATGGTGCGTAAAAACAGTTCATTGTGTGTGTGTGTGTGTGTGTGTGTGTGTGTGTGTGTGTGTGACAGTGTTATCAGTGTTAACCCCTGTTCATGGTAATGCCGGAGTGGATTATTATCATCATCATCATTATTATTATTATTATTATTGCTCACCGGAGTCGCTCGGGGTGTCGTCCGCGCGCCTGTCCACTTGAGCCAAAGATGCGCTCCTCGTCTGGCTCGCGCTCTGCCCTCCGTTCCTTTTGTTCACGGGGAAAGGGAAAACCACGGCCGGGTCCACGCACTCAGTCGCAGCCCGGTTCGACTCGGGCGCCTTCACAGCGCTGCTTTTAAGTCCGGAAGATCCAGAAGCGGAAGCGGCGGCGGCAGATACCGAGGAAACGGTCCGGCCGAGCTTCTCGTTGACGGCGCGCTCGAGCTTCTCGCGCGCCGAGAAGCCGCTCCACATGCAGTCCTGCAGGATGACCGGGTCGTCCAGCGCACACGCGCCGAACAGGTCGCTCTCCGGTGCGCGCCACGCTTCGTCCTCGGTGTCCTGCGGCGGGAGAAGCAGCAGCTCGGAAGCCCAGTCCAGCGGATCGCCGAGTCCAAACTCACCCAGAGACGCGCACTCGACCCCCGCATCACCGCTCGCGAGCGCCGCGCGGCTCGGGGACAGCGGCGGAGTCGGTAGAAGCTCGAATTTTTTCCAGATGTCCTCTCCCGGGCCGCACAAGTAAAAATCATCCTCGTCCGGGTAGAAACACGGCTGGAAGGAGTCGAACTCCAGATCGGAGTTTTTCATCACGGCTGGCATTGTGTTCTTTAAAACAACAAACTGGAGAGAGAGAGAGAGAGAGAGAGAGAGAGAGAGAGAGTTATTTATAGATGTGTATGCTCTACAATAAACGCGCAATTGTGTAAATGAAGGAGTTCATTCAAAAGGATGAAGGTACAGAAGAAGTGAGCTGATCTGAAGGCACCCTTGGTATATCTGGCTCTTATTTGAGTTAGTTGAGATGATACAAGTCCTTCACATAACTGTCAGATAAACCTCTTCAGCCAAAACCATTTACACACACACACACACACAGTCACTGCGCTTCAATAAGTAAATCCTAAAATTCCACACGCGCTCCAAGAAGGGGAAAAAATCTCTCAAATCCCAGAAAACTCAAATTCCAAAAGAAAGAGTTTCCTACCTCTGCTGGTGGTGTGTGTGTGTGTGTGTGTGTGTCTTATTCGAAGCCAGACGCGGTGTTCAAGCGTCTGTCTCGCGCCTCCTTACTGCGCCCGGTGTGAGCGAGCCGCGCTGCTCAGTTGCATTCTCTCCAACCGCCACGAGCGCGCACTTTTCTTAGACGTGCAGACCACGCCCATCACAAAGGGGCGGGGCGAATTGTCTTTGAAACCAATCCAGCGCAAGCCGTTTGATTTATGGCCACTGCGGACTGCCTGTGAAGCAGTTTTAATGCAGGTTTTGTGAAACACTGGCCTGTTTGGATGCTTTAACAAGAACACGAAGGTGTTTCATTCCAGCCTAATGTAGTGTCCCAAACGTTCATATGCGCGTGACGTGACCACACAAACGAACTACAGGTTTATATATATATATATATATATATATATATATATATATATATATTTATATATGTGACTCGAGGCATCTCTTATTGTTAAAGCTCCAGGAGTGAGAAGTGAGGAGTGAGGTCATCACTATAGAGTCGGATCCACGGTGCCTCCATGTGGACAAGAAGTGCATTTCTCCTAACAGGCTGCGACCCCCAACTCACAAAGATACCTCTGGCTCTCTGGGCAGACAGGTATATATAGAAAATAGCTTTAGAAAATAAATATTAAAAATTAGTACGTGTGACAAAACTATTGTATTCTTGGAGAGGTGGGGGAAAAGTTAACACAAAAAAAGTTTATACAAGCTAGGTAGGCTGATAGATTTCTGATAAAACACACCTGAAATTATTTGGGGGGAAAAAAAAAGTAACAAAAACTTAACCTGTAACAGTATCTATTTTTATGAGCACATGTAAGTCTATTTGTTTAAGCTTATTTAAAAAAAAAAAAAAAAAAAAAAAACTCTGCCAACTCTTTTTTAAGAGTTGGCATTAACATCTCATGTCTCATGATGAGCTGAGGAACGGTGATTTTTTAAAAATTATTATTTAAGAAATGGACAAGATGTCAAAATGTACCATCGTGCTTGTCTATTGGAGACTAGTTAGTGAGACGACAGCAAAAACTGGGCCTGTTTTGGGGAGAGAGGTAGTGGTTATAAATGAACTCCAAAAGCAACTGATATGTATGAAAGCCCTAAGACATCATGCATTATTGTTATTATTATTATTATTATTATTATCATTATTTTTTCTTTCTTCTTTCCTCATCTTGACTTAACAAAAAGCATTTTAATCTGCATCTTTCAAACATCATTCCGTAGCAATCATGCAGACATCCCGGGTAAATGAAACTGACTACACGTTCGGAGCGGCTATATTGTCTCTGTAGATGAAGTTGTAGACCTGACAGCCTCCTTCTGAAGTGTCGGACACCTATGTGACTGACAGACACAGAGCTATTTCAGCTTGAGGGAGTCTCTGATCAAAATAAAAACTAATATGTTCATCCATGAAGCTGCGGGATTGTGCTAAGCTTTTGCTGCCTCCAGAACAATAAAAGCAACATGTTGTTATGTCGAGTACACAGAAAAAAGTCGTGATCACAAGAAAACAACTTTTGTTATGTCGATATCATGAAAAAATTAATTCATGATCATGACAAAACAAGAAAGAAAGAAAAATAATAATGTATGGCCTCGAAGGGCTTCCTGTCACGTTACAAAGATGGATACGGAAGCAAACGCAGATTCTTAAACATTTAATAACCAACAAACATACGAAACACTCCACAACAAGGAAACAAAACACTGTGGCAAAGACAAAATACGGCAGCACAGACAAAGGTATAGTGAGCCGATAACGTGAGACTAAGAATGCATTGCAAACTGTGGCTATATACAAGAGTGCTAATTACCAGGAACGTGAATCAGGTACAGGTGGTCATGTGACAATGAAGCAGTGGCTGTTGGGAACTGTAGTTCAAAATACACTCTCTTCCACTGGCAGTCCTGGCCCCCTGGGCAAAATGTCCCCAGCTGAACCAGGAGACAGTGCAGCATCCTCAGAGGAGCAAGAAAGCAACGTACCTTCCTCAGCGGAACAGGTACGCAAAGCAACGTCCTCAGCGGAACATGTAAGCAGAGCAACGTCCTCAGCAGAACAGGTAAGCAGAGCAATGTCCTCAGCGTGGCTGGAGCTCAGAGCGACGTCCTCAGCAGGGCTGGAGCTCAGAGCGACATCCTCAGTGGGGCTGGAGCTCAGAGTGACTTCCTCTGTGGGGCTGGAGCTCAGAGCGACTTCCTCTGCGGGACAGGACAGCAGGACAACTTCCTCAGCAGGACGGGAGAGGGGAGCAATGTTCTCTGCGAGGCCCGAGGGAAGCTCCAAGATTTCCGCGAGGCCATAGAGGGGAGCGAGGATCTCCATGAGGATAGAGAGGGGAGCGAGGTTCTCCACGAGGCCAAAGGGAGGAACGATGCTCTCCGCGGAGCAGGAAGGGGGAGTGACGTACGGCACGCAGCACAGAAGAGGAACGACGTCTTCAGTGAAGCAGGATGGCAGAGCGATGACCTCAGCCGAGCCGGAAGGCAGAGCGACGTCCTCAGCCAAGCATGGAAGGCAGAGCGACGTCCTCAGCCGAGCAGGAAGGCAGAGCGACGTCCTCAGCCAAAGCAGGAAGGCAGAGTGACATCCTCAGCTGAGCATGGAAGGCAGAGCAACATCCTCAGCCGAGCAGGAAGGCAGAGCGACGTCCTCAGTCGAGCAGGAAGGCAGAGCGACGTCCTCAGCCGAGCAGGAAGGCAGAGCGACGTCCTCAGCCAGGCAGAAAAGCGGTGTGCCTTCCTCAGCGGAGCGGTAAAGCCGAGCGATGCCCTCAGCGGTGCAGAAAAGCAGGGCGAGTTCCTCAGCGGAGCAGGCAGGCACAGCGGCATTGTGCGCGGGGTTGGTGAACAGAAGGGAGCACTTGGGTATGTCGGGAGACATAGCAACATCTTCAGAAAACCAGGGCAACTGAGCGACGTCCTCAGCTGATCCAAAAGGCTGAGACAAGCAGGGAGGCTGACTCACGTTCTCCACTGCCTCCATCTGCTGGACCAGATCCACAATAGGGGAGGTAGGGTGGGAGATGGCACCAGCCCAGTCAACAAGCTCCCACTTGTACCCAGACTCCTCCATGTCCTCCTGCTGCTTACCTAGCCCAGCTTGTTGCTCCTCCTCCTGCTGGTGTAGCGTAGTTCTCCGCGAACATAGGTGGTAGAGTGAAGCCCAGGTATTTCATGATTATCTGCTGATTCTGAGTTATAGGTCTCATGTTCTGCCACGTTGCAAAGATGGATACGGAAGCAAACGCAGATTCTTAAACATTTAATAACCAACAAACATACGAAACACTCCACAACAAGGAAACAAAACACTGTGGCAAAGACAAAATACGGCAGCATAGACAAAGGTATAGTGAGACGATAACGTGAGACAAAGAGTGCATTGCAAACTGTGAATATATACAAGAGTGCTAATTACCAGGAACGTGAATCAGGTACAGGTGGTCATGTGACAATGAAGCAGTGGCTGTTGGGAACTGTAGTTCAGCGTTCCCTTACTGATTTCATGACACTTCCGTGGATATTTTTGTGTTTAAGCATAATTTGTGGCAAAACTATTATCTGTAAGGTTTTAGAGTTGGATTCACACTGCTTTAAAATTTTATTTGCCTTCCATTGTTTTCCCTAGTAGATAAAGTTATGCTTTAGATATTGAGTCTCATTTAAACTATGTGAAACTATGACGACTTACTATTGCTTACTTTTGCTTCATTCAACTAGAGGTTGTACAGTAACTCATGATTTCCGACCTCCATCCGGGAAAAAAACAAAGAAAACGCACTCAGGATTCCTCCTCAGGAACTCAGGATGGTCTCCTCAACTGTTAGTTCCTCCGAGTTCAGCAACTGACATAAAATCAACATGGCTGTATACTTGTATACATAATAGTATTTGTTTTTAGGTCAACCAACATACAGATATATTGGCTTGTTAAGTCAATTACACTGATAATACAGCTTGCTGTTTTGAGGAGGACCGTCATCAGTTAGCTGTTAGCTTGTTACTAACAAAAGACGAACATGTTTCTTCCCACTTTGTACCTCAACTGTCCAAAATGACATCGTTCCAAGCACCGATCTCCCACTTCTGATGTAAGTCGATTGCAGCATTATTACTTGACTGCCTTCTACCACTAGAAATGTACCCAATCAGAGAACATCCTTATGTGGTTAACCCGCCTGTAATTACCTCATGGTGTCCAATTGCTGGTGAAATTTGATGAGAGTGGGATGATATCTGGAATGCACAGGGTGAACAAATCATAAACTCATTAGCAAAGTAACAGCTTCAGTGTTCTGCCCAGAACAATGTGTTGGTTGTTTAGAAACCTAATTGGCTAGTCCTTACTACACATTGATTTGCAGTAAATGAGTATACCAAATTGTTATGCAAATTGATACTGACACTGTGTTTGCACCCTCGACGAAAAAGTCCCCAAGTCACTGGATTCAATTCAGCTACGGGTTCTGGTGCTCTCTACTGTCATATGTTTAACCACGAGGTGGCTGCTTGTAGTCTGGCACTTATAATTATTTTGCTCTGGTTTTCTCAGTTTTCACATGTACTTCTGAAAAGTTCGTCTGTCCTCTGTGTATGCTAAATCATCTGTCTAGTCAAAATTGTGCTACTGTTTACCAAATTGTGCTTTGGCAGGTGTTTGTAGTAGAGTAAGCGGCGAGGTTCAGACGTACTTACAGCATCAATGACTGTTTAAGCAGAGCTACATACCAAATAAAATCTTTTGCAAAAGTTCATCTATCCATTTTCTGTATTGCTTATCTTACACAGGGTTGCGGGGAAACCTGGAGACTATCCCAGGGGACTCGGGGCACGAGGCAGGGGACATCCTGGACAGGCTGTCAACCCATTGCAGGGCACACTCACAGACGACAGACAATTTGGAAATGCCAATGAACCTACAATGCATGTCTTTGGACTGAGGGAGGAAATTGGAGTGTCCTGAGGAAACCCCTAAAGCACAGGGAGAACATGCATACTCCATGCACACAGGATAGAGACAGGATTTGAACCCCCAACACCTGAATTGAGAGGCAAATGTGTTAACCACTAAGACACCATTTCCCCCTTTTGCAAACGTCACTAGGGTTGATTTTCTTTCTTACTTGCAACTGCGTATTAAAAGCTAAAAGATATCTGCTTGTCCTTGATTACTGATTTATCCACCCCTGAATAAAGGTGGTTAAATTATTTAGAAGTCTACAGGCTGTCTTTAGCTGGCACTCTTCACTTACATGCATAACAGCAAGGGTAAGAGTTTTATTTAATTTTTTTTATTATCAAGCCTCGTCACCATATGCCTGTGATTTTGTGAGAATAGAGTCCCAACTCTCAGCATCCTGTCCGAAGTTCAAGTCATGCTTAGTGAGCAGCCAAATACTTTGCCATGTGCTCATAGTGAATTACATAATATCCTGACCGTTTATTTGACCTGTTCACCCCAGTGCAGTAGGTTATGAGAGACTGCGATGTGCCATTGGGTAAAGCCTTCCAGTTTCTCTTTCTGCAAACTGGGAGATATGGGAATAAAGGTGGGGGGCGGGGTGAGCTGGGGATTGGATCACTCCCTGAAGAGTCCAGTCTCCATGACCCTAGTTAAGACAGAACTTCCTGTGTGAAAATGAGGGGGAGTGGGAAACCGAGCTGCTCGGTCCGAGAGAGTGTACGGTTCTGTGTGTACGTGTGTGTGCATGTGTGTGTGTGTGTGTGTGTGTGTGTGTGTGTGCACTTATTTTCCTCCCTGGTTTCGTCTTTTGGCCGCGGCTCTAACTCTGATAGACAGATGCGTAAATACGGTAAGCTGTTTAAATCAAGTTTTTATATGACAGGAAAGTTTAACATGCGATTCATAATGACTAGTTCAAGTTTAGTCAGTACCTTTATAAGAGTTGTCACCATTTTATGCAACAATAGTAAATTGCAAGTTTATAAAGTTCCTTTCAGTTGCGTATATGGTGTTGCGAATCTCAAACTAAATGCTAATTAGCGAATTAACTGTTAGCTAGCTACTACAGAATGTATTTAACTGTTCCAAAAGACATGGGGAAAAAAAGTTGAATGCTTATAATACTTGTGTTTGGGACACACATTTATTACACAGACTGGCTCAAGAATAGAGTTACACAAACAAACACACTTGCAATGTCTTCTGAAACATAATGTACTCATGTGCTACAATGTGCTACAATGGCTTCACTACTTTTCACTTGTACCCATTACACTAGCAATAAATGTTATTTTCTCTCCACTTTGTGTCCTTGTTGGCCTGTGTCATTCATTATGATTCTAATATGTTGCATGTTATTGCCAGCCTATCAATCCAAACCTGAGTCACTGCAAAGCAATATATAAGAATTGCTGCTTTGAAAATAAAATGAATGGAGTGCAGGAGTGTGTCCTGTGTTTCTCGCACTAGCGGGTGGAGCTGTCATGGATGGTTAAGCAATTGGGCCAGTTTGGATAAAACAATCATATTTAGAGAAAACACAAAAGCAAATCCAGAAGCCTCAGTGACAGCATGCTGTGAGACAATGGAGGCGTACAGGCGAGCACATCAATAACACACACGATCGGAAGTCAGTCCAGGCCGCATGCTCTGGTATGCAGTGTGTGCCAGTGTGCTACTCTAAAAAACAGCGTGTGTTAAATAATTCACACTCACAGAGAAATTCTGCAGTGTGTGTGTGTGTGTGTGTGTGTGTGTGTGTGTGTGTGTGAATATATATATATATATATATATATATATATATATATATATATATATATATATATATATATTATTTATTTATAGATTTATATTTGACGACTTCTACATTATCGAGTCAGTACAACAATACAAGAACATTTTAGATTCCCAAACATTAGTTTTCCAGCACAAAATTAAATGTTAAAAGAAAGATGTTTGTATGTCAGTAAAGAAAGCAGCATATTATGTAAGAGACAAAGACATAATGGTGGCTGCTGGGTTCTGCTGCAAAAATAATTAGCAAGTGTCAAAGTCTCCAGAAGAACTGTGGCTGGAGCTATTTCGACCTCACTCAGACCGTCACCACGGTCTTATCCTGAATGCCGACGTTCTTCCGCCTATCCTCGAGACCTATTATCAACAATGTCAGGTGACTGACCTTAGGGGTTGGCTATTATAGAACATCCGGATGAACCAACCACTTCCTTTTGCCTTTCTCGCCTCATCTGAGGCCAAAGCGGTAGAGCTCATCACAGCTTAATTACGGGAGAGAGTGTAGTTCCAATTCGTCATGTTTTTGTGTAGGTGCTTCACGTTCCTGAAGATTGCGGTGGATCTCTCCTCATATATATCTTGGAGTGTCGTTGGAACACACGTTGGTGAGTGTTTCTTTAATTCTATAGTTTGCTTACAGGTGATTCATGGGTCAGCTCTTTGCATGTTTACATATATATATATATATATATATATATATATATATATATATATATATATATATATATATAATTTTCCTCATAGGCTATATGATTTTCTAGGAGTTCTGTTAGCAGACTGTTAGTGGACAGCTTCCAATTACATCCCAAATTACACAGACATGTAAGGATAAGGGTTCCATGAAGGTGTATCCAAATGTTACACCCTTGAACACCAAGAAGTTACTATCACAAGGGGTTCCTTTAGGCAACATCTCAGCGAGGTGGTCTGTGATAATGATACATGCCTCTCTAATGGGGTGGGGAGCAGTTTGGCAAGGCAGGTCCATCAGGGGTCTCTGGGAATCTCCATGGACCTTAAAGCACATCAATGTGCTGGAACTCAGGGCAGTGTATCTCTCTCTGAGGGCTTTTTTTCTGAGGGCAGTGTACCACATCAATCACCAAGGCAGCACCAGTCAGCGCAATGTCTCCAGGTGACAAAGGAACTGCTTTCTTGGGCATTTCTGAAACTCTCATCACTCTGAGCAGTGTACATACCGGGAGTAGCAAACAAAGCAGCAGACCTGCTGTCTCGACTGGACTTCTCCCGGAGAGTGGCATTTCCATCCCGAGGTGATGAGACTCATGCGGAGTCAGTTCGTTATGGCGAAGATCGACCTGTTTGCGAATACAGAGACAACCCATTGAGATATATGGTATTCCTTGAACAGCCAGGGAGGACTTGGGGATAGATGCATCTTAAGAATGGCCAGAAGAGATGTTGGACGGTTTTCCTCCACTACCTTCGATTCTCCTGGTGCTTGTGAGGATAGCATTGGGCCGTCACAAAGTTTTACTTTTGGCCCCAAGGTGGCCAAAGAAATATTGGTTTCCGGCCCTTGTAAGTTTGGTCCAAGGTTATCCTTGGCCATTACCGAAGATAGTTGATCTCCTCTCCCAAGCAGAGGGCCAGATCTGGCGTCCTAGACCAGAGATGCTACAACTGTGGGTATGGCCTTTGCTCAGTTCCTCTCTAAAGACTTAGATGAAGCTGTATTGAGGACAATAAATAGTTCTAAGGCACCCTCTACGTGGAGTAACTACTCTAGCAAGTGGCAAATATTCTCAACATCGTGTCAAGACTGACAACTAGACTCGGCCAATTGTGACGCCAGTTTTGTTCTTCGGTTTCTTCAATCATTGTTGGATTCGGGGAAATCAGTTTGCCATAAAGGTCTACATTGCAGCCATTTCCCACTTTCATGCATTAGTGGATGGTGTAAGTATTGGCAAACACTCGTTGGTGTCTCAATTCCTTAAGGGTGCACCCCATTTACACCCAGGGAGACTTATGAGATCAACTGCTTGGGACCTTACTATTGTCTTACACTCACTGGCCAAAGCACCTTTTGAACCTTTGGAACAAGCTGATCTCAAGTTCTTGACATGGAAGACAGTCTTCCTCCTGGTGATATGTTCAGCCAAGAGAGTTAGTGAATTGCACTCTTTATAAGTCAGTGAAGACTGCTTGAGATGCAAGGCAGAAAATACAGGGATTTTCCTCTGGCCAAACCCGTCATTCCTTGACATGGTCCTTAAGCCTAGTACAATAAATCAGGTAATTGAGCTTGCTGCTTTCCATCCAGACCCCTGTTGTTCAGGTACAGGGTTGGATAACTGTTCTCTATATCCTATTAGAGCATTGCCCACATACATTGAGCGCACTTGTCTGCTGCGGCAGTCACACAAGCAACTAGTCGTATGTTTTGACAAGAAGTGTTCAGACAACAAATGTCTCATTGGATAGTGGATACAATTTCACAAGTGTATTCCAAACAGAATCTACATATCCCTGGTGATCTGGCTGCTCACTCTACCAGGAGCATGGCTACTTCCTGGGCAGCACTCAATGGGGTAGCATTTTCAAACGTCTGTGCTGCAGCCTCTTGGAGCACTCCATCTATGTTCATGAGATTTTATAGGATTAATGTGACAAATCCAAATTTTGGGGGGTTCCCTGTGTTATCTGTAGCTAAATTGCCAGGGGAGGGAAAAGATCGTCCCTCATGACCCCGGTGGTATAAGTCATCCAGGATAAGACAGTGGTGACGGTCTGAGTGAGGTTAAAATAGATGGTAAGTTATGTCCATAACTATGGATCTATGAGACCAAACGAAGACCGTTACCATCCCTTGTCACCCAGGAAGAGCTGGAGTGTTCCAGGCAAAAGGAAGTGGTTGGTTCATCCGGATGTTATATAATAGCCAACCCCTAAGGTCAGTCACCTGACATTGTTGATATTAGGTCTCGAGGATAGGCGGAAGAACAGCGGCATTCAGTATAAGGCTGTGGTGACGGTCATCGTTTGGTCTCATAGATCCATAGTTATGGACATAACTTACATTCTGCAAGATGCACAATAAAACATACCAGATAATTTCCTTATAACAAATTGTACACAAAATTGTACAAATTGCACAAATTGTACCGGAGACTACAATTTTTATTTTTTAAAGCAAAGGATCGTCACAACAAATATTGACTTAGTATTTGTTACTGTTTGCTGCTCTCTATAGTATTTTTTAAATGTAGAAACATTTAATTTCATTATTTCTGAAAGCATCTGTACAGCATTTTTTTGCATGTGCCTTTTGCACAGTAGTGTATATATATATATATATATATATATATATATATATATATATATATAGTTATTAGGTATTAAAATTATTCAACCCCCATTGCAAATAAGGTTTATTGTCAAAATTTATAGACTTGCATCAGGTGTGCTTGAGATAACACCTGTTTTGCATATTTGTGCTGTTGTAAGGGATTCTATTCAGGGAGTTATATAATTTTAAAACTCAAGAAACCATTATCAGTTGCATTTTCAGTAGAATTTGAGATAATCACTTGAAGCATTCAATGTGTTGAACTATTTCAATTGCTTCTGTTTGATTTGTTCAATGCAAACAGCTGAAAGTCTTTTGCATTTATTTTGACAATAAATCTGATTTGCAATGGGGTTGAATAATTTTGATTGCAACTGTATGTATATATATATATATATATATATATATATATATATAGAGAGAGAGAGAGAGAGAGAGAGAGAGAGAGAGAGAAGCATCTAAGCAGGTTGCTATGCTAGTTGGCTACTCGGGTCTTTTTGCAACCAGGTTGTGCAGATTTATAAACACTAAGCCTATAAAAAGAAATGTAGTCAACAATACAGAATTGACTGAATGACTCAGCGATTATTTCCTCACCAACGTTAGCGTGAGCTGAGATCGGTCGGATGACGAGGCTTGGGTATAAACACAGTGAGTGATTTTTTTAACTCATTTCTCATTTTAAGTGTCTATAAAATTTGGCAATCATGTTGTTTAAGGTTATAAATGTAGAAGATGATACTGCTTATCACAGTCTGTATGAACATGATATGAACATGAACACCCCCCCCCCCCCCCCAAAAGTGCCTATAAACTATACATACACAAAGACAACGAGAATACACATTTTCGCAAACATCTTACAGTTCACCCTTTAATCATTGCCACAGTCATTCAAGCCAGATTCCACAGTGGCACATCTTCCTAACAAACACACCCTCACACCAGCTTCTTTTCTGTTCCGTTAGTCACCTCTGACCCCCGTCCAACCCCCGAAGCAGCACCCAAATCCCCTGTACTTTCTCTTTATACATTCCTCAAATCTCTTTGTGATCTAGACACTGGAATGATGTTGCCCTTTTTTCTTTTTTTTTTTTTCTTTCTTTTTTTTACACTTTTTTTTTTTTTTCAATTTTTCACCAGGAGAGCACTTGAGTAAAACACAGGGTTACCAGTAAGAATTTTAGGTCCTTTGACAGGTTAATCCACTGATAAGCACAATTTTTTAAATTCTCCTAGATGATTTTTGTTCTGTAATGTCCCCTTGGTCACTTTGTCTACTTGGGGCTCTTTCTATGTTTAGTGGTCTGTAGGTGTACAGTGCCCTCCACTAATATTGGCACCCTTGGTAAATATGAGCAAAAAAGGCTGTAAAAAATTGTCTTTATTGTTTAACCTGTTGATCTTTTGTTAAAAAAATGCACAAAAATATAGGTGTGCAACAATTATTGGCACCTGTATGAATTCATATGAGAAAAATATATTTGAAGTATATTCCCATTGATATTTTACATTTTTTGTAGTATACCTGGGTGACTAGAAACAGGAAGTTGTTCAACCATGACTTCCTGTTTCACAGGGGTATAAATATGAGGTAACACCTAGGCCAAATTCCCTTAGTCATTCAATGGGTAAGACAAGGATTTTTTTAAAACAAAAAATCAAACGGTTAAACAATAAAGACAATTTTTCCCAGCCTTCTTTGCTCATCTTTACCAAGGGTGCCAATATTAGTGGAGGGCACTGTACATATCTGAACTTTCACAAAATGTCTAATGAGTGCTATGAATTCAAACAAGACTTTCAAAGTGGCCTTTCCAACAGTGGCTATATGATGTTGAGATCCATCTTTTCACACTGAGGACAACCAAGGGACTCGTACACAACTACTGATGATCTTTGTATATTGTTATTATTTTGTCTTCTGGTAAATATCTGATGTAGCTTCTGAAGGGGAAAAATAAGAGCTTTAAACAAAATAATAACAATTTACACCAACCATTCTGGTGAAAAGTTTACACAGCCCAGTTCTTAATGCATCGTGTTACCTTCTTGAGCATCAGTGAATGTTTGCACCTTTTGTAATAGTCGTGTACGAGTCCCTCAGTTGTCCTCAGTGTGAAAAGATGGATCTCATCATCATATAGCTGCTGTTGGAAAGGGCTCAAATACGGAGAAGATGCTGGAAAAGTAAAGAATGTGCAGGACCTGGAGGATTTTTCTGAAGAACAGTGGGCAGTTTAACTGCTCAGGATAAACAAGGGACTCATGATCACAAATTTTTATGATCCCTGTTATATTTTATTTAAAAAATTATTAACATTTTGAAGATTCTGCAAGGTGTATATATATATATATATATATATATGACGGAAAACCTACAGGACGTAGGACTACAACTATCCAAGAAATGTAGTTAGGGGTTGAAGACTGAAATATTTGTTTCCTGTTATTTAAATGTTTTCTAATGAGTTAATAGTTTGCCATATCAGATACCATTGTTTGTGTTGAACAAATTGTTACAGCTCATGAAATGTTTTGGACTTACCCAGAAAATATTTTCATATAACCGTCAGCCCGAGGCCAGCTCTGCAGTTCTGTATATTTAACAGAAAACTGTATTCCATGCCAAAGCAGAAGTGTGTGTGTGTGTGTGTGTGTGTGTGTGTGTGTAGTTCTTATTATCACATATGGTTTTTGTTTGTATTTAAGTTCCCCTCAGTTAAAACTGACAGAGATAAAAGATAAAAGGTTCGAAGACTGCCGTCTTTCCTCTTCATGGGGGAAATTCCACACATCAAATTAATACAGTAAGAACATCCTGAACACTGATTCCTCCGTCAGGATGCTGATTCAGGGCTCTGTGCAGGACACTTGAGTTCTTCTTAACACACCATGTCTTCATGGAGCTCACTTTGTGCACAGGGGCATTGTCATGCTGGAACAGGTTTGGGCCTCTTAGTTCCAGTGAAGGGAAATTGTAATTCTACAGCATACAAAGACATTCTATACAATTGTGTGCTTATAACTTTTTGGCAACAGTTTGGCGAGGAACCACTTATGGGTGTGATGGTCAGGTGTGATGGCCATCTTTCTTTCTTATGTGGACTGATGCATGTATTTCTGCATACTTATTTTCTTTTCTGAAATAAATGTCCAAAACTCCAGTGAGAAATGGATAATTAATGGAATGTATTCATTAAACGCCACTACACTCCACTATGCTCCATTAAACTTCACTAGCCTCCCCTAAATGCCACTACTCTTTCTTTCTTTCTTTCTTTCTTTCTTCACCTCTCTCCATAGAGGCTGGAAGCATACAAAAGTATTTTAATATCATACTGAATATCATATTAAGTCAAAAAAAAAATTCTGTAGCATATAACAAAGTTTTTTCTTTGTTTTGAAGATAGATAGATAGATATTTTATCGATCCCAAGGGAAATTGCATCATTACAGTAGTGGTAAAAACAAATATTTACAGATAAAAATAAGATAAAGTAAAGAAGCACATTGAAGAAAAATACAGTAATAGGAGGAGGAGCTTACTGTATAGCTCAAAATTAAAATAAATTTGTATTTATTAGTGGTTAGCACGTTCGCCTCACACCTCCAGGGTCCAGGGTTCGAGTCCCGCCGGGGCCCTGTGTGTGCGGAGTTTGCATGTTCTCCCCGTGCTGCGGGGGTTTCCTCAGGCTACTCCGGTTTCCTCCCCCAGTCCAAAGACATGCATGGTAGGCTGATTGGCATGTCCAAAGTGTCCGTAGTGTATGAATGGGTGTGTGAGTGTGTGTGAGTGTGCCCTGCGATGGATTGGCACCCTGTCCAGGGTGTACTGCGCCTTGTGCCCGATGCTCCCTGGGATAGGCTCCAGGTTCCCCCGCGACCCTGAAGAAGGAGTAAGCGGTAGAAGATGGATGAATGGATGGACAAATCTAAAAAAAAATTTAATCTCTAAAATATAGATTTTATGTAAATTAGGCCAAAGGTGAAGCATCTGGTCATGCTCAGCATTTAGCTGATCATCTTCCACACTCGCATCCATCATGTAAAGAGAAGAGACGTCGAGTCAAAACAGAAAATTCAGATTCAGGAGTCAGATCCATAATCAGGTAAGTGCATGTAAAGTTTGTATATTCTACTGAAAGAGCAAAATTTGTATTACTTTGCTAACTTTGGCTGTTGGCTAACAATCTTATCAGTTGCATTGAACGCACTGAGCGTAAGAAAAATAGCTTTCTTCAAAAACCTTTTGTTTGAACACTCTGAAGGTCTCTGCTTTTCTTTGTATATAATTCAAATTCAAAATATATGAAATATTTAATTCCTTAGATTTATATAGCGCTTTTCTAGGCACTCCAAGCGCTTTACATACACACCACCAGTGTGTAGCATCCACTTGGATGATGCGACGGCAGCCATAGTGCACCATAACGCCCACCACACACCAGCAATACTTTTCTCAGCTTCAATGCTCCATAACTGTCTCTTATATTATTTCTTTTCTTGTCCTCATTCATTCATTCATTCATTCATTCATTCATTCATCCATTCCCAGGTCAGACAATTGCTCAAAAACCCCAGTGAAGAGTAGATCATAATTGGCATAAAAACTAAACGACTGCAGGGTTTCTATGCTCACATGAATCATGAGTCTTTACCACAGTATAGATTTATTACTGAGGCTGACAGGAACAGTGGGTTTTGTAATAGAGGAGGCGTTGATGAATGTGGATGATGAACCTAAACATTTGTGGAGGAGGTATAAAGGAAGCCATTTTACTTAAATCCTCTGCTCAAGCACGAGCATGATCATATAACTCTCGGCTAATTCCTGTCCTATGACTAAGACCTACTTTTTTTCCCAGGCGTCTGGATATACCTGTATGCTGATGTATATGAGACAATAACAGAACTAATACTGGAAATCAAGATCGTTTATAAATCTTCAGTTAACTTGTCCAGGTCAGTGTAAATTGTGTATATATAATGTTAACATTCTGACTTTTGTTTGTCTTTTGATTATGGAAATCGCATTGATTATTCAAGCATATGACCTCCAAGGTGAAAATTATTTGCATGAATCCAATCGGTCAATGGCTTTGATTGATTGGCTAACTTTTACCACTCGATATGATAAATAATGAATAAAACATGACACAGTGTGCTGTTATAGGCCTTACGTAAAGTTTTATTTCTATTACTCCACTGCAATTTGCCAATGAGAACAATTTGTACTTTATTAACAAACAGCATATTATGCGTTTAATGTTGTGGAGTCTTCAACTTAAAACTGTTATAAAGCACTGACGGTGGATACTCCTTACAAAAACCACCATAGAGAAGACATTTTTTTTTACAGTCAGAGCTGCGCTGTTCTAGAAAATTAACGAACACCTTCTGACCAATCACATCCTCGTCTTCAAAATCTCAATAAACTGTATTCCAATGCTTACATGTTGACATTTTTTTTTCTGTCGTTTTTTTTTTTTTTAAAAGTACTTCAAAAGTGTGAGAACTTTTTAGTCCTCTTATCTCACAGGACCCTACCCGAGTCTTCCGTATCCTAAAACCTCAGAGCTGCTGTGGAAAAAAACAAAGTCTGTCACATTGGAAGGCCTCGTTCGTTTGTCTGCTCTGACAGAGTGAGTTAGGGCTCCGCTGACATGCAGCCATGTTAACAGGTCCTGGCGGAAAAGCTTTAGAGCTCAAATGTAAACGGTGGGGGTGTAAATTTGGCCTTGCTTGGGCAGTTTAACTGCCCTATTGTTACTCCTAAAAAAAAAAAAAAAAAAAAAATGCTCCACGCTCACTAATAATGAATCTCTAATGTCACCTGGGCTGATAGATAGTGGTGTGTGTGTGTGTGTGTGTGTTTATGTGTGTGTTTGGAGATGTGCTTGTTGTTCGCATGCCAGGAATTCTGTGAGGATTTCATGAGAATATAATCTGACAGGATAATCTCAGGATGAGTGTGGCGGTGTCATTTTGAAATGTTTTAATTTCATATGTTCTTCCCATGAAAGTGACGTTTCACATGTTGTGCATGTGGTGTGATTTTGGCAACAAATACAATTTCTCATGCATTCTCAGGTGTTTATATTTTCATATGGGATCTCTCACGATTCATTTATGCCCTGAGGAATTCTTTTTCAAATGCGATTTTTCTAATGATTCATTTATTCTCACATTTTCTTTTGGCATACTTTAAATATGGTTTTTCACAATTCATTTATTTTCACTTTTTTGATTTTTATTTATTTTTATTTATTTTTTTTTGCATGTTCTGAATGCAGATTTTTTAAATGTTTTTTTTTTCATGTTTATTTATTCTCATGTGTTCCTTTTTCAAATGGATTTATTTTTCAGATTTTCTTTTCTTTTTGTGAACATGATGTCACGTTTCAGGGGCTTAACATGTTGAAATACACTTTCATCCATTTTTTTCAAATTCATATTTGTCACGTGAAATGCATGAAATTTTTCCATTACAGACTTTCAGCCATTTGATAGATGTGTGTACAGTAGAAGACACAAAAATTGGTCAAGAAAATAAACCAACACGATATTTGTATCTTTATTCGGTAACACTTTACATGAAAAATCCTGCACCAATACCTGAATTAATACTTACTTAAATATGAACTAATCATGAGCTAATGAACAGTTAACCTTAACTACGACGTGTCTTATGCGTGAATAACACCCACCTTAAAGTACATTAGTACATGTTTGTTAGTTAATATATTAATTAACACATAGGGGTAAATTAAATCAAACATGCTCTAGAAAAATGTTTGTACACAAACATCATTGGGAGGCTGTGGCTCAGGTGGTAGTGCGGGTTGTCCACTAATCACAGAGTTGGTGGTTTGATTCCCAGCCCACATGACTCCACGTGCTGAAATGTCCTGAACCCCAAATTGCTCGCTTGCATGTAGCACCTTGCATGGTAGCTCTGCTGCCATTGGTGTGTGTGTGTGAATGGGGTGAATGAGAAACAGTGTAAAGTGCTATGTAAAACTGCTACGGTTTTAAACTTATGTAAGTGCAGACCCTTTACTATTGCATGGTGTTGAGGTGAAATTATTGGGGTTAATTATTAGTGCATCGTTCGATAAGGAGGATCAATGTAGTTTAGGTTAGCTCTTCATTAGTTTATGCTTTAACTCATCCTTAGTTCATATTTAATTATATTTAAATATATTTCATATTTAAATATTAATTCAGGTATTAGTGCATGGTTATTATGTGTGAAGTGTTACGCTTTGTTCTCATGCAGGAAGAACTGCTGAGCCTTTAACTGAAAGATGCCAATAAGTCTTAATGAGCTTCATGAGCTTTATACTCCTAATCATTCTGCATGATTCAAAATCCGACTGTGTGATCAGACACGAACTCAACCACTGATCAAAGACAGCTCACGAGAGGAAGAGCCGTCATTTTTACGTGGAAAGATCTTTCATCAGGTCCTCACATCTGTGTGGCTGTTTGGTTTCGGACATCGGTGTGGAAAACTGTCTTTACCCAGGTCTGATAAGGGTTGCAAAAGAGCTGCCATTAGCCAAACTTGACATTCTTTTGATGCTGGGGTCGAAGAGATATTGCTCAAAGTGATAAGGATAATAGTAGAGATAAGCTCACTGCTAGAATGTGTGTGTTTTTGTGTGTGCGTGTATGTATGATGGCTCTGTTTGGCTTAACACTAATGAAAGCCAGGAAAGAGACTCTCTAATAATGTTTAATTACTGCAGTGTTCATTTTATTCTTTTTCCTCACAGGTACCTCTGGATGAACCCATGGACCCGCAAGCTGAGGTCTCGCCCTTTACAACTCTCTCCTCTCCTCTATCATTTTTTTTTTTTTTTAAATCTCTTACTCTTTGTTTGTTTGTATCGTTGGGGGGTCATTAAGGGACTAAACATTGGCCAGATCACAAAGAGAGGGGTGGTTAATATGTTTCAGCGGCTCCATTAGTCAAAGTGTGTGTGGGGGTATGCAGAGTGTGTGTGTGTGTGTGTGTGTGTGTGTGTGTGTGTGTATGTAGCCCTTCCCCTCTCAACATTTCAGTGCTGACAGTGATCTCAACACCTTTTTAGAAAAAGAGAAGTGGAAACAGAGAAAGAGAGAGAGAGACAGAGAGAGAGAGAGAGAGAGAGAGAGAGAGAGAGAGAGAGAGAGAGAGTACGACACTTCCCGTAAACGTGCCCAATCTTGCTGCCATCAGATGGTTATCATTAATGGGAAAAGAGTGAATGAAAAAAAGAAAACGTAAAGTGAGAGAGAGAGAGAGAGAGAGAGAGAGAGAGAGAGAGAGAACAGTTGTGAAAGTGATGAGAAAAGGAAGTTATGGCAGGCAGACATAAACAGAATTAACTGTATGGGTGTGTATCCGTATATCTGTGTATAGCACCTTCCTGCTTCTTTTCCAGGCACATCCGGCAATAACTCCAATCTTTATGGGACAAGTGTGTGGGTGGGTGTGTGGGTGGGTGTGTGTGTGTGTGAAGAGATAGTTACTGTTGTTTCCTTAACTCATGAGGTTCTTGTATGTGAAATTAAAGTGTTAAAGATTAAAAACTCTCACTGACTCTATTGTTTGTCTCTTAGGATGAGTGGCATGCTGAAGAACAAAACAGATCTGAGTACAATAGTGTGTGAGTGTGTGTGTGTGTGTGTGTGAGAGAGAGAGAGAGAGAGAGAGAGAGAGAGAGAGAGAGAGAGCGATAGAAAGAGAGAAAGAGAGAGAAACACACCCTCACTGCCTATTATTATGAACATGAGAAGACATGCGGGTTGAGTGTGGGACACAGCACACACACCTTAGCAACACCCGAATACACTGCTATATACTGCGAGTCAATTACTGCATATGTCAGGCACCCCATCAGATCAAATACCTGATCTCCAGACACGCCCACTTTCACCAGTGCCAAAATGCATGTAACCATCACACACCAGGTATATTTCCTGGTTTTAACAGTTCTTTGTGTTAAAATCACCAATGTTCTAGTTGGGCTTTTGTTTAGAAATGTGGTGTTGTCCGTTCAGAATTCAAATTCAAATGCTTACTTTTAAATCCATTGGTAATTTAAAAGGAGAAATTCGATAAGATGTAGCTACTTTTAGTCATACGTGTGGCCCAGTTCGGCTCGCGTGGTACTGGGAAAGGTAACCAAATTCAGTATGGCATGGATTCAGTACAGTTCAGCAAAAATAGAAACAACATGGACATTTGGGTAATTTGCTGAGCTGAGCTGTGTCATGTCTGTACGACCTACAGCAGTGGTTACCTACCTTCTTCCTCGAGATCTTCAGTACCTTCCAGCAGGTTTCATCTCTAACCAAAAATCGAACACACATGTGCAACATTTGGTTGAACAAGGCTGGTAAACGGTCTGCACTTATATACTACCTTTTAACCTTAGCAGTTCTACAAAGTGCTTTACACTTTTTCTCATTCACCTATTCACACACACCAATGACAACAGCGCTGTCATGCTATTGGGAGCAACTTGGGGTTCAGTGTCTTGCCCAAGAACACTTTGGCATTTGGGGGCATGTGGGCCAGGACTTGAACCACCAACCCTACAATTAGTGGACAACCCGCTCTACCACCTGCGCCACAGATGCCAACAAGACCATGGACTTCGATTATGGTTGGAGCTAAAGTCTTCAGGAAGGTAGAGCTCCAGGAACAGGGTTGGTGACCATTATTTACAGTTTGGTCAGCATTATTTGTTTTATTGGAGAAAAATAATATTGTAATAATAATACTAACAATAACAACAACAATAATAATAATAATAATAATAATAATAATAAAAAGAAGAAGAAGAAGAAGAAGAAGAACAACAACAACAACAACAACAAGAACAAAAAACAACAGCAAGAACAACAACAACAACTGGGCTTCCGAGCTCTTTGTGCTTGGACCCCTAGTAAATACTTTACTTACAGAATATTGCTTATTTCTCAAGGTTGCATACAAAATGCTTTAAAAAGGTGAGCTTGTGATTGCTAATGAGTAAGACTCTATTTGTATAAAAGGTTAACATCAGGCCCAAGAGAGACATTGATCCTCTTATGATTTCATTCATATGAAATGCAACAAAACTACACTTAAATGTTCTTGCCCTTAAATATTCTTGCTTATTTAAATTCTTACAAAATTTTCAAATCGAAGACAAACATGACGTGATATGTTCGGAAGAGTGTGACATTCTGAGTTTGTTTTTAATCTATCAACTTGAATATCCTCAGCTGGGATTATTCAGTATTATACTGAAAATGGAGATAAATAATTCTTTCAGATGTTTTGAAAAACCCTCCTATGAAATATTGGTCATTTGTCATTTTAATGACTTTTAAATCCATCTAAATAGTAGAACATGTACACTAACATTCACTCATTCTTGTACATATACAGTACATGTTCATGTATTCAGCTTCACTATCCTAGTCAGAGTCATGATGGATCCTATCCCGGGAACACGCCCTATGGGAAAGAATCCATTGTGGGACACACCCATTCACACACTCATTCACATCTCGGAGCAATTTATAGAGAATCTCATCTATAAACCAGTTGGAGGAAACTGGTGAACCTGGAGGAACCCACACAGTTCATTTTTAAACACAGTTAATTGGTAATTATTGTTAATTACCATCTAACACCTTGACAATTCTTTAAGACTAAGGCATAATATGGGTACAAAGAATAAATGATACCATGAATAAAAAATAAAAGTAAACCATAAATAAAAGGTACAGGACTATGAGTTGAGGTGTAGGTATAGAGTAGCACAGTCAGATATTAGGAGGGAAAATCATAAAGGTTTGTAAGGAGTAGTTTATATTATACATTATGCTCATGCTTCTTATGAGGAAGAGGTGATATTAGGATTTTGTTGTTGTTGTTGTTTGTTTGTTTGTGCAATAATCTTGGACCATCAATTGATGAAAAGATCACGGGATGTCATGGACAAGAGTGACAGAGATGGACGAAAAAAATGTAATCTTGACAAGGCAGCTAATTTGTGGTTCGAGAAAGAGAACTGGATCCAAAAACGGATACTAAGGTAAAAGGTCAGCCAAATGAGTGAAATATGAAATGTACTCACATCTGAGCACCTTTCCTCGAATTTTGGAAACCAACCAGCAGGATTTCTGTTTTATCATCATTCAGTTTGAAAAGATCAGAGCAGCTTCGGTGCTTTATGCCACACACACAGGCATTTAATGAACAGGAGGCATCGCTGGACCCGAACGAGTACTAATATACATTTGTGCAATGTCAGCAAAGCAGTAAAAATTGAGGCTGTGATGTTGAAAGGAAATTCTCTTATATCATGTACTCTTATATTATGAACTGTTAAGACACCTTGGATACGGGGAATACTAGGTTATAGTTTCTGTTTGTGTGTCTCTGTGCTATCAAATACCTATAATGAATGTATACATTTAATTACCTCTTTAAATAAGCTGATCAACTGCCATCCTTTCTTATAGCTGGCACATGTATTGTCTGTCTCTTGAAAAGACTTATTTTCATAGTGTGCTGTGTGTTTTGTTTTGTCAATCTGTCTGGCCCCTGCACCAGTAGAAACTGTCCACGCACTGCTGTTATCAATGTGTATAAATACTCTTGGTTTGCATGAATAAAGTGGGATGTCTGTGTGAGCATGCATGACGGCAGTATATGTTCATTTTAGACCCCCCAGGCCTGAACGCTCCACGTTAAACCACACTTTCCAGCTCATAGCAGCACTAAAAGTTAATAGAAGTAATTGTAGAACAGGCTGAAAAGGTTGACGGAGGTCTGGAAGACATAATAATTATATTCCTGAGATACATGGAAATCTAACAGATGTCATCTAATGTGACTAAGAAGTAGCATGTAAGTTATGAATAGAAGAGGGCAAGGAACAGGTCTCTGTGGGACATCTTGAGTTAGGGGAACAAGTGAGTTCCCCTCGGTGAGAAGAAAGAAACTGTGCCAGTAATATCAATGGCGGAGGAGGACTATGTGCTGGCAGATTATCATCGGATAAACTAAGATCAAGTAGGATATAAATATTAATTAGCCAGAGCATGTAGTAGGTCATAGCTCAATAGGATCAAGACAAGGTTAATGTACAGAAGAAAAGCAGCTGAGTCATGAGAGTTAGCGATCATGTTGAAATGGGAGCAGAGATATTAGACAAACAGGTTTGCGAGAGATAGGAGAAGTGTGATCTAACTGACAGGATGATGAATTATGTCTTATGATCAGGTCAGTGATAAAGGATTGGTGGGTGTGAGGAAAGCTAAAGCAGAGATGAATGGAACACTGCAAAACTGTTAAATGTTAGTGAGAGGAAATATCTTCAATATGGACAACTGTATTATGAAATATTTCTTATTATGAGATTATTATAAATCAAATAAAAGTAGATGCCTTTACTCATTTTATATATATAAAATATTTATATTTTAAATAAGTTTAATGATCTTATGTACATACAGTCCCCACCCTCAATATCATTTATTTTCTCTGTTTATCACTTTTAGGGTAATAGAATAATAGGAATAATGCACAAAAATATTTAAAAACAATTATGTTCATTGCACACACACATATATATATATATATATATATATATATATATATATATATATATATATATATATATATATATATATATATATATATATGAATGTCATAAGTATTCTCTACATATGCTAAGAGCTTATTGGCTGCATTTAGATAAATTAAATAAAACTATACTTTTAATGCAGGAATTCAATTCTATACATTGGCATTAACTTTATATTTGTTTATTTGGCACGGTTTATATTTGCCTTATGCTCCTGGAGTACAAACAATGCAAAAGCACTCCAAAATCTTTGACAGTGGTCCAGTTAAATGTGTTTTAAGTTCACGTTCCCAGGTAACCACCCCTGTATCCTCAAAAACCTTTCTATCAGAATATACTGTGCATTCGTTAAAGTGTACGCAAACCTTTTCTGATATTATATACTGTATAGTAAGACATTGTTATTGATTCTTAATTACCTTGTAAATGTTTTGGCAACAATGCTTATGAATATTTCTTCTTCCAATAAAGAGTATACAACAAAAGAAAAACTGAAACTGAGAGCGTGAGAGAGAAAGCAAGACTAAACCTGCCAGACATGACAAGCCACTCCATCTGTTCAGACAGGCTGAGTTCCTCACACGGGGAACAGACAGTGACAGTTACGGAGAACCTGCAATGACCCGTGCCACCGGATTATGGAACACACACACACACACACACACACACACACACTTTATACAGAAACAACTCTGTGTGAGCATCCAGTTTCCAGAATCGAATATTCAGATATAAAGTTTGATGATGTGTGGAAAAAGATATAGCCATATTATAAAGGTGAGTTTGTGTTTGCTTATTGGTAAGACTCAAATTGTATAAAAGGTTAATATCAGGCCCAAGGGGGATACTGATCCTACCTTCATTCATATGAAATTCAACAAAACTACCCAAATCAGTGATGAACATGATGTAATACGTTTCGTCGAGTGTGGCATTCTGAGTTTAATATCTCATTTTAACTTTTTTTTTTTCATCTATCAACTCCAATTATCCTCAGCTGTGACTACTCAGTAAATATACTGAAAACTGAGATAAATAAATCTTTCAGCTGTTTTGAAAAATCCTTGTATGAAATATTGGTAATTTGTCATTTTAATGGCCTTTTTTTTATATGATGCCACATAATCCATTTAAATAGTAGAACATGCACACTAACATTCACTCATTCATGTACACATACAATACATGTTCATGCATTCAGCTTTAGTATCCTGGTGATGATGGATCCTATTCCGAGAACACACCCTGGATTGGAGAGAATCCGTTGTGTGACACACACATCCACACACTCATTTACATTTAGGGGCAATTTAGAGAGAATCTCATCCATCCACCAGTGGAAGGAAATTGGTGAACCTGGAGGAACCCACATAGTTATTTGTTAAACACTACTGTTAATTGTTAATTATTGCTAATTACTATCTAACACCTAGTACTGATTCAAACATTGTGCATTCGACAAGGTCGGATTAAAATGAAAAACATACTACCCCTACAACATCGGGTATACAATCTCCTCCTAAACTATTGGAATGGCCAAGCAAATGAATTTGTTTTTGCAGTAGACTGAAGACATTTGGGTTTGATGGATATGAATATGAGAAGAGAGTTTAGAATTTCAGCTTTGATTTCCTGGGAATTATATGTAGATGTGTTAAACAATATAGAACGTGGCACATTTTGCATCCAACCACCCAATTTGTGGGCGATTGAAAAGATTGGAAACAGGTCTTTCTTTTTACCCAGGTGTGTCTGGTTAGATTGATTGTTTTAACAATAAATAGCTCAGAACATCTACTCTGGTTTTAGCCTTCAGTTTCACCTCTGAAGACTGTATTTGTTGTTAAAAAGGATAAACCAAGATGAAGATCAGAGAGCTGTCTATGGGAGAAAAGCAAGCCATTCTGAAGCTGAGAAAAGAGGGGAAATCTGAGGCATTGCACAAACACTGTGCATAGCCTATACAACAATTTGGCATGTCCTGAAAAGAAAGAAGCCACTGGTGAACTGAGCAACAGACACCAAATTGGTCGGCCAAAGAAAACAACAGCTGATGACAGAAACATTGTGAGAGCTGTGAAGAAAAACCCAAAAACAATAGTCAGTGACATCACTAACAACCCTCACAGGGCAGTGGTGAAGGGATCACAATCCACCATTCGAAGAAGACTTTGAGAGCAGAAATATACAGGCCATACCGCAAGATGCAAATCACTCATCAGCATTAAGAATCAGAAAGCCAGAATGGAATTCACAAAGAAAGACAGAGATTAGTAACTCATGATGGTAGCAGCAGAATGAATTCAGAAGTTTATAGGAACATTTTGTCTGCCAATTTACAGAGAAATTCATCCAGATTAATCAGGAGGAACTTCATCATGCAGCAAGACAATGATCCAAAACACACTGCCATCATTTCACCTCCTGAAGAGGAGCCGGGAGGGAGAAATCCCCCAAAACAAACAACAACTGAAAGAAGCTGCATTAAAAGCCTAGAAAAGCAACACAAAAGAAGAAACCAAGTTTGGTGATGTCAGTGGGTCACCAGCTTGATGAAGTTATTGCAAGTAAGGGATATGCACCAAATATTAAAAGTTATTTACTTAAATTTACTTCAAGGCTTATCTGTTCCTATACTTTTGCTCACCTAAAATTGGGTGGTGTGATACGAACGGTTCTATGTTTTGTGTTGTTTAACATATCTACATGTAAATACCAGGAAATAAAAGCTGAAATCCTAAGCTCTCGTCTCATATCCATCTTTCGTTCTCAAACCCAAAGGACTTTGATGTACAGCACAAACAAATGAACTGACCTTACTGTTCCAATAGTTCCAATAGGAGGGGACCATATACTGCATATACAAGTATTTGTTTAGATCAATCAACATACAGAAATATTCACTAAAAAGTTCATTGTTTTAGGAGGAAAATATACATCATTCATCACAGTTAGCTTGCTAGTTTGCTGCTAAAAAAAGATCAACATTGAGGTGTTCATGTGTTTTTTTTTTCGTTTTTTTTTCCTATTAGTAATTCCCACTTCTGAGGAAATTCAAATGTTATGTCCCCTATGCTGTCATTGTTGCTGTTTTCTGTAAATACTTGAAATATTAAGGGAAGACCATACTAATGTTTCAGAATTGATTAAATAATGGTAGTGGTGTCTTGAACCCTGAAGATATAATAATAATAATAATAATAATAATAATAATAATAATAATATACTAAGAACAAAATAAACAAGAAAATCAGAAGAATACATATGACACACGCATACAAAACCTGCTCTCATGCGCTCATTAGCAGAAGTAAATGTTAGCCTGACATGTGTGTCTTTCCAAACACACATTGGACGCTGACCCTGCGGCTTAGTGTGTGTATCTGAAGGACTGCAGTAGCCTGGAGACCCATGACCTTTGACCTGTGCAGGGTCATCGATCGCTTTCGGCAAGCCCTTCATCTCGGGCCTGTCCTGGTCCTTATCGTCATGTGATCCTCAAATCAATTAAATCTAACATTCCTCTGAGCTGCAGTCATTTCCGTCCTGTGACTGTGGCTTTCTGTTTAGCTGTGTGCGGCCATTCAGAGAGCTTCTCACTCTCTCTCTCTCTCTCTCTCTCTCTCTCTCTCTCTGTCTCTCTCTCTGTCTCCCTCTCTCTCTCTCTCTCTCTCTCCCATCCTCCCTTTAATGGCAGCCTTGTATTTATTATTTTACAATAGTCACATGAGTTATACATTCAGGTAGAAAATGTTTTTTTTTACATAAAGCTCATTCATTTCATTCATTCCTTCAATCATTCATTCATGTAAAGCGGTCGCTTTATCCTGCACGGGATCACAGTGGAATGTTTTTTTTTTTTAAAGACTACTGAGGCACATATCTTCCACCTGCTCTAACTGGTCATCATTTTCATGCACCATGCTAATATAACTTCTTCTTCTTCTTCTTCTTCTTCTTCTTCTTCTTCTTCTTCTTATTATTATTATTATTATTATTATTATTATTATTATTATAGTGTGTACGGTAGCTTAGTGGTTAGCATGTTCCCTTACACCTCCAGGGTTGGGGGTTCGATTCCCACCGTGACTTTGAGTGCGGTGTTTGCATGTTCTCCCCGTGCTGTGGGGGTTTCCTCCGGGTATTCCGGTTTCCTCCCCCAGTCCAAAGACATGCATGGTAGGTTGATTGGCATGTCCAAAGTGTCCGTAGTGTATGAATGGGTGTGTGAGTGTTTATGTGATGCCCTGCGATGGATTGGCACCCTGTCCAGGGTGTACCCCGCCTTGTGCCCGATGCTCCCTGGGCTAGGCTCCAGGTTCCCCGTGACCCTGAAAAGGATAAAGCGGTATAGAAGATAGATGGATGGACTTATTGTGATCTTTTTAAATTGTTTTTTAAAGCAGTTTTTAAGTGTTCCCTATTAGTGTTATTGTTAAAGTTCCCTGTGTTTTCTTTTATCATCCACTTCCTCTCATTCCCTCTCTCAAATGACATGCATAAATTTTCAGATTTCAGATTTATTGTCATGTTACAGTTTACGCACTTACTAAGTAAACTATAAAAGTGAAGTGAAATTCTTATATGCAGAGAACGAACAACAATGCAGTAAAACAATATACACTGCATATTGTGATTACATATATATATATATATATATATATATATATATATATATATATATATATATATACATATGCATTCATACACACACTTGCATTTACATGCAGTGTACCAGGCCATCCACTAATATTGGCACCCTTGGTGATGAAGAAGGATGTGAACAATTGTCTTTATTGTTTAACCTTTTGATCACAAAAATATCCCTCTCTCATGGATATCAAACAATTGTAAACAAAACACAAGTTTATAAAAAAAATATATATCTTTGTTAAATAAAGGTGTGCAACAATTATTGGTACCCTTTTAGTCAATACTTTGTGCTACCTACTTTGTCAAAATAACAGCTCTGAGCATGGCATGGGATCTGACACCGTTCCTCCATACAGAATCTTTCCAGATCCTTCAAATTTTGAGGTTCACACTGGTGGACTTTCCTCTTCAGTTCACCCCACAGGTTTTCTATGGGTTTTAAGTCAGGAGACTGGGATGGCCATGGCAAGACCTTGATTTTGTTGTCAGTAAAGCATTTCTGTGTTGATTTTGATGTATGTTTTGGATCACTGTCCTGCTGGAAGATCCAACCATGGCCCATTTTAAGCTTCCTGGCAGAGGCTGTCAGGTTTTCATTTAATATCTGTTGATATTTGATAGAGTCCATTATGCCATGTATCCTAACAAAATGTCCAGGTCATCTGGCAAAAAAAAACGCCCCAAAACATTAACGAACCACCACCATATTTAACCGTGGGCATGAGGTACTTTTCCATATGTCTACCTCTCTGTGTGCACCAAAACCACCTGTGGTGTTTATTGCCAAAAAGAGCCCTATCCCATCTGAAGTTCCAGTAGTGTCTGGCAAACTGAAGACATTCGAGTTTGTTTTTGGATGATGTCACGATATGGAGGCACAGACAGAAGTAAATGCAGGTATGGCAGTTTAATCAAACAACAAGTCCAAAGGATAAGGCAGAAGTCAATAATCATGAACAGGCAAAGGTCAGGCGATCAGGCAAACAGTACAAACAGGGCAGGGTCAAGAGATGAGGACGTAAACGTAAGCAAAGTCAAAAAAACAGAATAAACAGACACGGTACAAAGACTTGGTATAGAGAGAGACAAAAAACAACTGAGTGTATAGTTTGCAACTTGATGACTGAATGAGAATCTCTTAAAAGGAGTAACGTGAGTGTGTGTGTGATTGCAAACAGGTGTCTCTGATTAGAACTCCGGGGATGGTGAACGTGTCCATGTGTGTGTTTGGGAAGTGTAGTTGTCGTTGGCCATGTTTGTAGTTCATGGTGCATTCTGGGAAATGGAGTTGCTGGTTTGCAGTGGTATGACAGATGAGAGTAGAGGCTTTTTTTCTTGAAACCCAACAAGTCTTCCAAACAACTTGTGGTGATGTAGGTGACTTCGGATTGTAGTTTTGGGGACTTTCTGACCCCAAGATGCAACTAACTTCTGCAATTCTCCAGCTGTGATCCTTGGAGATTTTTTGGACACTCGAACCGTCCTCTTCACAGTGCGTTGAGACGATATAGACACACGTCCAATTCCAGGTTGATTCATAACATTTCCAGTTCACTGGATCTTCTTAATTATTGCCCTGATTGTGGAAATGGGCATTTTCAATGCTTGTACTATTTTCTTATAGACACTTCCCATTTTGTGAAGCTCAACAACCTTTTGCTGCACATCACAACTATATTCCTTGGTCTTGCCCATTGTTATGAATGACTAAGGGAATTTGGCCTATGTGTTACCTCATATTTATACCTCTGTGAAACAGGAAGTCATGGTTGAACAATTTCCTGTTCCTAGTCACCCAGTTGTACATTTTTTTAAATATCAATCGGAATATACTTACTATGCGTAATATACATAAAGGTGCAATAATTGTTAAAAATTGTTATAAAAATGACACAGGAAAAAAGTATTGTAGACGCTAAAAAAGCAGTTCTCCAAGGCAAGGTAAGGCAAGGAACCAGCTGAAATCTATAAGTAATTATACCCCCTATCTGTGCAAATTAATATCAGCTGGTTAGTAAATTGATGATCTATAAAAAGGAAAAAGAAACATCTTATGATGGGTAAAAGCAAAGAGCTCTCCCAAAACCTTCGCAACCTTATTGTTGCAAAACATATTGATGGATTCGGATACAGACGTATTTCAAAACTTCTGAATTGTCCAGTACCATTGGGGCCATTATCCGCAAGTGGAAGCAACATCACTCTGTCATCAACCGACCATGCGCAGGAGCTCCTCGCAAGATTTCTGAACAGAGAGTCAAAAGAATAGTCAGAAGAGTAGCCCAAGAGCCAAGGACCACTCAGAAAGAGCTCCAGAAACACTTGAAGGCAGTAGGTGCCATCGTCACAGAAAAAACAATAGGCAATGCACTCCACTGCTCACGATCACCACGCAAGACGCCATTACTAAAGAAAAGGCATGTTGAAGCTCGTTTAAAGTTTGCTACAACTCATTTGGACAAGCCTACGAAATACTGGGAGGGTGTAGTCTGGTCAGACGAGAGCAAAATTGAAATTTTTGGCTGTCATACTACACACCATGTTTGGAGAAGAAATGGCACTGCACATCACCCTTAAAACACTACACCAACAGTGAAGTTTGGAGGTGGAAGCATCATGGTGTGAGGCTGTTTTTCATCACATTGTATTGGCAGACTTCATATTAAGGTATGAAATCTATGCTCAAGAAGGCAACACGATACATTAATAGCTGGGGGTGTAAACTTTTGAACAGGACGATTGGTATAAATTGTTATTATTTTCTTCATGTATTTTATATTTTTCATTTAGTACTGCCCTTCAGAAGCTACATAAGATATTTGCATGTTTCCCAGAAGACAAAATAATAGCAATTTACATCCTGTTCAAAAGTTTACACACCCCTGGCTCGTTAATGTACCGTTCTCTTAGTGTTACATTCTTGAGCATCAGTGAATGTTTGCACCTTTTGTAATAGTTGTGTACAAGCCCCTCAGTTGTCCTCAGTGTGAAAAGATGGATCTCAACATCATATAGCCACTGTTGGATGCTGGAAAAGCAAAGAATGTGGAGGACCTGGAGGATTTTTCTGAAAAACAGTGGGCAGTTTCACTGCTCAGGACAAACAAGGGACTCATGAACAACTATCACAAAACAACAAAAAGCTAATTAAAGACAATTAATTATGTATCAGAAGGACATGGTTTTGAGCAAATAAACAATTTGGGCAAAAATCTTAATAACATATTGCCAGATTTCCCAGAATTATTAAAAGAATCGTGTGAGGAGAGTCTTGGCTTAAGCTTGACGAATCACGATTCAGGATTCGCTCATGTCTCATTTGTCAATCTGTCAGTAAAGTGCACGAGCGGATGGGGAAATTAGGAAGTATGTTTTAGAGCATGGAGCAGCTGTGTGTGTGAGTGAGGGCAAACCGGATGAACGGGAAGACGAATCGCCAGTGGCTAGTGTGACTTCCTGTGGAGGTCCAGGCTGGAGAGGAGACCCTTGGGAGACGGGACTAATCACAGCAATCAGCATCATTAGAGCCATTTAAACCACCCAGAGAGGGAGAGAGAACGAGCAAGAGAGGGCCTGTCAACGTTTTCTTTTGAAGATGTGGTGAGCTAGTGAGCTGCACTTAAACAGTTGTGTGGAGTAAAATTTGGCCCACTAGGGAAATCACAGGAAACTCGCACTCTGTGCCATGCATCCTCACTCTTCACAACAGGAAGAGCTTTTATTTTTACACACATGTTGTAATGGACAGGTTCAAAAACGCTTCCTCAAAAGGACATTACTGCACAAATGTGGAGAAGGATGGAGAGTCTAGTGAGCTGACAGTCATTCAGACAATGTCTCTATTCTTATTGTTTTAAGCCAGACACGCCACATGTTCACCTAAATACTGCGAAGGTTCCTCTGCTTGGATATTGATAAAGTTTAGAAACTGGTAAAAATAAAATAAAAAAAGGAACATGTGATAATATAAAACAGAGCCATGAGAATAAGTGATGAAGAGCAGTTCTCATCTCATCAAAAATAAATACGCTGGTAAAAGTTGAAAATATTCACACAAGACGAAATGTATATACTTTTCAACTATTGAAGTTTAATAAAAATGACAAGAAAGTACAAAAAAAAAGACGTCTGGAGCCAAGGAATGTAGAAAAACACTGGCTACGGCTAATGAACAACGGCTTTATTCATAATCTCTCACATTAGCTAGCATGATAATAATGCTGAGACTACACACTAGCTGAATGCTAATGCAAACTGCCAAAGTATATGTAGCAGCAGATAAATTACAGTGATGGGAATTATGGGTATTCTTGCTGTCACATCTGGTAATGTTTAGATCTGTTAAGAATTTAGGTCAGCACTTTGAAATTGTCCAATACGAGAAAGTAACGTTATGACTATTACCCTGCTTTCACAGTAGCGAGTGAAAACGCATCAGGCAACCATTTATTTTCACGCACAACACAGAGCTGCGATTTCAGCAACAGCAACATCAGCAACCTACCTTATCCTGTCATATACGACCTCTCTTTACATGCGAATAAAGACATGACATATTAGCTAATAGCTAATATGAAGTCTGGCACATAACATGCAAATCAAACAACCAGTTTTCACACTGATTAGTGTGTTACGTGTGTTGTGTTTTTAATAGTCATTTGTGTTTAACTAGTTAGAAGAAGATATATAGATACTGTGTAAAGGCATATGGTGTGGTGCCTCTGGTAAGTGTATGTAGCTAGTAGAGTTAGCTTGCTAATCTGCTAACAAAGCTAATATGAAGCTTGGCACATTACTTAGGTCAAACAACCCATTTTTGCACATTTTTCACTTCATAAAAATATTATCATAGAATTTTTTTTTTTTTTTAAATGAAGTGAACTCCGCAATATTCGGAGAAGCAATATTTCAAAAACAAGATGCGTCATGTGACGTCATCACAACGCGCACTCAGCCAAATCCCTCTTCAATTCATGCGCGTCGAGCATGAGTACAGCTAAAAAGCTCTTATTTACCAACAGACATCACTGTGAAAGCCTGTGTAAAACAATTTAGTGCAATTGTAATTTCACCCATTCGAGTCGTTTTCCACAAAAAAAATCACAAAAAACTCCACAAATTGCTCGCTCCATGCCCACAAGACACAAACTACAGGCGACGTGAGCGACAGTCCTTGTGAACACACCTAAGGGTTAGGTGAGGGCTTGTCATGTTACTGAGAAACAGCAAAAAACAGAAAAAGTGCTAACACTAAATAAGCTTCTTTTGACCCAAACATCTCACCAAATTAACATTTACTGTACAATTACATGCAGTTTTTTATTTATATATTTATTATTGAGTTCAGATCATACAAACATCTGTGTGCATGAGGTGGTTCAATAATTTATCAAACTCAAATAGAAACCCTCAGAGAATTTGTATTAGAATTAATGGTTATAATGGGAATTGTATTGGTTTTAATGGAATCTGGTCGCTGTGGGTCTCTACTGGTAATTTGTTGCTTTCTATTGGTGGCATGTTATGTCTATTGGGTACTTTCTTCTATGTAATGGAAACCATTTGGTAATGATATTTATAATGGAAACCATTAGCATTTCTTTGATGATTTCTATTGTTGTTGTTGTTTCCAGCAGGGTAGTGTGTCCAGATCATGCCGTCTTTTCCATTCCTCTGTTTTTCTAATGTTAAAACAAGGTGCAAGTTTATGTTCAGAATATGTGTGATGTGTGAGGTGTGGTGTAGAATCTGTTAGGTCAGGTATTAGCGGAGGTGACACACACTTTACTCCCCATCTGTAAAGGCATCAAACGAAACCGCTGTGGTGTTCAAAGGATTTAAGACAATAAGCTTTTATGAAAGACCATATAATAATTTCCTACAGCATGACCCGTATTAGAGATGTGTGTGTGTGTGTGTGTAGGTGGGTGAATAGGTGCAGAATTCAAGTCATTTTTATGGTTGTAAGTCCACGTACACTCATTCCACACAAACTATAACCATTTCCTACAATGTGACCTAGGTGTGACCTGTGACCCATATATTTGAAAAAAAAAAAAAAATGTGTGTGTGTGTGTGTGCATGTGCATGTGATAAGATTGTATATATTAGAATGTGGCCTGGAGCAGCAGCAGGTCAGTCCCAGTCTGAGTAAATGAGTGTGTTTGCCCTGTCTGTCAGTATGATGAGTGAGCGGAAGACAGATCTAATTCAACTCTAATGTATTTAAGTTATAAGGGGCAGAACATGGCACACACACACACACACACACACACACACACACACACACTTTACACATGCCGATAGGTCCAAAAAGCTAATTTGATTACACACGCGCGCACACACACACACACACACACACACACACACACACACACACACACACACTGTACAAGCCAACACATCCAAATCACTACATCCGACATAATGCCAATGAGTCAATGACATCATCTGAAGTCACTGAATGAAAAGATTCCATTCAGTGTGTGTGTGTGTGTGCACAAGACAGGAAGTATGTGTTTGCTGTGTTTCCTGCATAAGAGAGCAAAATCAGACAGGCTGTGGAAATGTTAAGAGCCGGATCTTACCCAGGTTCTGTGATAAGGCAAAAACTACTACACACACTTCACACACCATCAGCACACACTCGCAAATCTGTCTCACATACAGTCAGAATTACACTACATGCAAATTTATTTTTGTAAATACATTTACTGTATATATATTTGCAGAATCTGCAAAATGTTAATCATTTTTCAAAATAAGAAGAGGGATCATTAAAATTGCATGTTGTTGTTGATTTAGCCCTGCCCTGAATAATGCCCCTATTTCACATAACAGATGTATACATATAGTCCACAAGACACAATAATAACTGAATTTACACAAATGACCCCATTCAAAAGTTTACACACACTTGATTCTTAATACTGTGTCGTTACCTGGATGATCAGTGACTGTTTTTATGTTTTGTGATAGTTGTTCATGAGTCCCTTGTTTGTCCTGAGCAGTTAAACTGCCCACTGTTCTTCAGAAAAATCCTCCAGGTCCTGCATGTTATTTGCTTTTAAAGAATCTTCTACACATTTGAGCCCTTTCCAGCAGCGGCTATATGATGTTGAGATCCATCTTTTCACACTGAGGACAACTGAAGGACTTGTACCTTTTGAACTATTACATAAAGTGCAAACATTCACTGATGCTCAAGAAGGGAACACGATACATCAAGAGCCAGGGGGGTGTAAACTTTTGAACAGGATGATTGGTGTAAATCGTTATTATTTTGTAAAAAGATATTATTTTTATCAATTAGTACTGCCCTTCAGAAGACAAAATAATTTACACCATTAATCCTGTTTTACAACTTATTCTTTTTTTCTTTTTCTTTTTTTTTTTTACATTACAAAAGGTTCCACTTTTATGGTAATTAATATATCATGGGTTCCTGAACTTGATTTACAAATAGGGTCGAGTTAGAAACTAATTCTGCCGTTCACAAAGAGCAAATTTTTTGTGTCATTAATTTATTTTACATATTAATATTCGAAATTTTGCACTAGCTATGAAAACAGATTTGATATTTTTTTGAAATGCTACTAGGAGTCACCTCCAATAATACAGCAAAATTATTACTACAATCTCTTCACAATAGCATCGGAGCACATGGATTTTCCTGTGTGTCGTTTTTAATAGATGTCACACTTGCTTGCGCATGAACGCAGTGTGGGACAGTAGTGTGTTTGTCACGTCTGGCATGGACATCTGCCTTAAGGCTCAATATGGACTCATATGAGAATCATGTGAGTATGCTGATGTCCTTTGGTTTGCGCTCTGATTGGATGCCATTATAAAATGTTCAGACTTATTCAGAGAGCCCGTGCTGACCCCTGTTCACAGCCAAAAGCTCTTACACTGTTCACGTGAGCATCAGAACTGGACCATGGAGCAATGGAAGAATGTAACCTGATCTGATGAATTATGTTTTCTTTTACATCATGTGGACAGCTGGGTGTGTGTGCATTACTAACCCGGGGAAGAAATGGCACCAGGATACACTATGGGAAGAAGGTAAGCTGGTGGAGGCAGTGTGATGCTCTGGGTAATGTTCTTCTGGGAAAACTTGGGTCCTGGCATTGATGTGGATGTTACTTTGACACGTACCACCTACCTAAACATTGTTACAGACCTTCATGCCAGGAGTATTCCATAATGGCAGTTTCAGCAGGATAATGCGCCCTGCCACACACAAAAATTGTTCAGGAATAGTTTGAGGAACATGACAGGTTCAAGGTGTTGACTTGGCCGCCAGATTCCCCAGATCTCAATCCATTAGTGCATCTGTGGGATGTCCTTGCAAACACGTCTGTAGGTCAGAACTGATTTGGTGGCACAAGACGGGACCTACACAATATTTAGCAGATGGTTTTAATGTTATGGCTGATTGGTGTATACATACATTGATCAGCCATAACATTAAAACCACTGACGGGTGACGTGAATAATACTAATTATATCTTTACGATGGCACCTGTCAAGGGGTGGGGTATATTAGGCAGCAAATGAACAGTCAGTTCTCGAAGTTGATGTGTTGGAAGCAGGAAAAATAGGCAAGCGTAACGATCTGAGTGACTTTGACAAGTGCCAGATGGCGATGGCTTCAGAGCAAGTCTTGTGGGGTGTTCCTACCAATGGTTAGCAGTGGTTAGTACCTACCAAGAAAGGACAACCGGTTAACCGGCAACAGGGTCATGGGCACCCAAGGCTCACTGATTCTAAACGTTCTCAAGCGATTTGTTGCTCATGTTCAACTCAGCAACATCCATCATTCATGTGCACATGACACAGTTGTGTGTGAGGAGTGTGTTTGCACGTTTGTTTCTGGATAATAAATCTACATGTGTCTGGATGTTCGGGTATCAGCGCTTATGTCAGTGCCAGGTAATTAGGTTTAAATTAGTGTGTGTGTGTGTGTGTGTGTGTCTTGTTGAAAAAACATGGAGCACATGATACATCACGCAAGTGGAGGAACTCAGACAACAGGATCTCTTCCACTCGCTCCACTAATGACAACCTGAAGCACCATTTTAATTTGGGAAAGTGCCTCCGAATGTTGCTGAGAGACTTTAAAACGGGGAGTCAAGGAAGAAAGAAACACTGTGAAGAGGAGGCCTGAAGGCTGTTCACAATTCAAAACAGCATCACAAGACACTTAACACATAAAGGACACTGTTAATTACAGCCCAGATTCAATTAGACAAAATAGAGCACTAGCGGGTTAGACCCGAAACAATGTGTGTCCTTTCTCAAGTACCTCTTAAAGCATGTAGTGTTTGTTCACGCAATTTTGCTGTGTTCGTGATCTTGTGTGTGTGTGTGTGTGTGTGTGTGTGTGTGTGTGAGAGAGAGAGAGAGAGAGAGAGAGAGAGAGAGAGAACTGCTGCTCACTGGATAATTTTTGCTTTTCACACCATTCTATGTAAACTCTAGAGATATACATATGTAGTAGCAATAATAATAATAATAATAATAATAACATTATTATTATTATTATTATTATTATTATTATTATTATTATTATTGGTAAATTAATAGGCACCTAAATTAGCCTGATTTGGTCATGTTTAGGACAATTAACTGTTTAAAGAAAGAATGTAAGAACTATTTATTACTACTACTACTACTACTACTACTACTAATAATAATAATAATAATAATAATAATAATAATAATAATAATAGTAACAGAAGTAAAAATAGTACGAAACATTTCTTTTGAAAAGAACCGTAACTGTCCAAAGAATCCTTTACAAACCCTTTTTTATCCGTGTGTAAAATGATAGCAGCTTTTACATGATAACTTCTTCAGGATTTTGGATTCTGGATTCTGCTGTACATTCTTCAGGAAAACGTCAGACACCACAAGCACATGCATGTCATGTGTGTGTTAGCAACATAGTCTGAAATTTGAAAAAGCTTCACACACTATCTATTGAAAATGTTGTATGAGATCTATTAGGTGTTAAAAAGAAACTGTAGTGACGCTACCTGCTAGTTCTCCATTACACTGTGGTTGTTAAACTGAATAAAGCCCAACGTTTAACTCTTCTCACTCAGCCAGGAAACAGCTGGAGTGTTATTTACAGCTGGACCTTGTCTGATCTGACATGACTGCAACTTTGGCACTTGTTTGAATCATGGCCTCTTGTTATTATAACGACCTGAATTATGTCTACCCTGCTAATGTCTTGTTGAAATGGGATAACAGTGTGGATAATCAGTGATTAGCATGCCGAGGTGAGAGCTGAGATGGTTATATGGATATTTATGGCAAAATTGAGTCAAAGTTGATTGAACGTTTAGGGTTATAGATTTCATTCCACAAGCCCAGATCACTTCAGAATGTCCCGGATGGCCCTGAGTGTCATCTGCACCTGCTCCACCCCATCAAAGACCACACCCACAAAATTCCCAATATTAGGTGCAGCTTTAAAATGAAAACGGCGCTAAGAAAAACACGTCCTGTTGTTCCTTAAGCTATCAGGATCAGGCTGGTTGCAGTTATCTACTGTGTATTTTAGGCAACACAGAGGCGTCAGAGTGGCCAGGCGTGGAGGTCAAAAGTCGCAGGGTTGGTCGTACATTTAGGACGCTCTGGCCTGGCCGGAAAAAGCTGGAAACACCCAGATGGTGCATGTTAGCCTGTGAGCCTAACACATCTTACGCCAATCAGCACATTCTCATGGGAAACAGAGTCCTTTCCAACTCAAGAAGCGATGGCAGCAACAAGCGCCCCCTCCTGATCTCCAGGGTTAATTCTGGGGTCAGAGTTCAGGGGTTGAGCTTCTCCACAATGCTCTGGATTGTTGATGTGAGAGGAACGTGGGTAATTGTGGCATGATGGCAGACAGGAAGTAAGCAGCAAAGCTGTGTGGCATTTCCTTGAAATAAGAAGTTGAATATTAGAATTTATTGAATACAGAACTAGATTGTTGTCCAAGTCCCATTTGGAATTGGATCACTTTTTTGCTTCGATAAATAACATTATCGTTTAACAATTCTATTTTGTGTTTACTCGGGTTGCCTTTGTTTTTAGCTTCGATTTTGTTTGAATGTCTGAAACAGTTGAGTATGAGATATACACAAAAACAGAAGAAATCAGATCAGAGGAAAATACTTTTTCACAACACTGTATTTTCCACTGTATACCAGACTAACAGTAACACAAACAGTAAATCCACTGTTTGACCTCAAGCACCTTCTACCAAATAGCCTAGTTTCCAAACATAAACTTCTATGTCACCTGTAGAAAATTTGATTTATTTGTTGAATTTTCAGGCTAGCTACTCTGTAATTCTGTCGCTCAGCTGTTTAGTCTGTCCCAAATACGGCCTCGGAACAAAATTGATAGCCTGTAAGTGGAAGGTTGTTGAGTGCTTAGCCAATATCACATTTACTATTGGCTATCTGGGATTCATTATATTACAGTCATACATAAACAGTTTTGAAAGACAAGGTACACACACTGAGGAACACACACAAGCCATTGTTTGGAATGTGTCCTTATCAGCTATTTTAATCTTTTCACAGCTGTTTGTTTGGAGTAGCTTTGTTTATTGCTGTTGTCAGAAGTAAGTGTGTATTTGTATGTGTGTGTATGTGTGTGTGCGTGCACATGTGTGCTTTGTGGTGTTGAGAGGTCCAGGCCCACCATACTAAAGCTGATTGACGAGCTTGAGCTGTTTTGTCTCTCAGGGGACAGCGGAGCTTTGATATGTGTCCTGTGGGTCCTTCTGGGAAGTCAGCCTCTCTCTCCCCCAAAACCACCTCCAACTCACTCTCTCTCTCTCTTTCTCTCTCCCTTTCTCTTTTACTCTGTGTAGTAGGTGTACTTATGTGAGTGCAGCTCGAGATCCTGAGGTGATTTTAGTAAAGGTCTATAAAAGGTCTCTCTGAAATGGATATTTGTACAGCCAAAGCCCATGTTACTGAGTGAATATGTGGATGTTAGGTAATGAATAAAACACAATTGGGCAAGCTGTTATAGGATGTGTGACGCAATACTACAGTGAAGTTTATTATTTTCCAATAATAGCATGTGTAAACAGTCACTTTCTCTCTTCAATAAGGCAAATACGGCTACTGAAAATTACAGCTTTACCTCTACAAAGCAGTATTGCATAGATTTATATTGATTTCAGAAAATGATACATTGATAATTGGATAACGCTGAGTTGTATCTGCACGATTAGTGAGTATCAGACTAATTATGGTCTGAATGTATCATTTTTGATGTTCCTATGAGCTTAATTGGACATTTGTCACACTTTTCAAAATTTTGATTGGTACATGGACCCCACCCCACTGCTATTGAGGGCAAATAAGTCACTTACTGATCTTATTTTTCTTTTTTTTTGGTCTGTTTTTCATCTCAATTCTTCAATTCCTGGTTAAAAATGTCCTACAGAAGTTATTTTAATGGCTAAATAATTATAGCTTGGGAAGTGAGTCATTTCTTTTGTGAGGGAGATGGCAGGCCCTGCCCATGGATGTGGGCAGGTCCATGCTCTGCTGTAGGCCCTGATCACTTTGGGAAAGCATGTCCAGGATCTGCTGCATGCCCCATTCAATGAGGGACAGAAAGTTCATACTTTGCTATTAGCCCTGTTTCTAGGCCCAGCTTTGCTATGGATCCTGTTTTGTTATGGGACAGAAGGTCCAGGTTCAGCTACAAAAGCCCTGTTCAGTGGGGGACAGCTAGATCAGGGTCTGCTGTAATATTTGTTCTGTGGGACACATCAGGTCCAACACTCCCTGTTCAGTAGGGAACAGAAGATCCAGTTTCTTTAGGCTTTGTTAAGTAAGAATAGGTCCAGGTCCAGGCTCTGCTATACGCTTTGGTCAGTGAATGAGAGAAGGTTCAGTCTCTCCTATAGACCCTGTTTAGTATGGGCACCAAGTGCAGGCTCTGTTGAGGCTGTGTGGTTTGCTTTGTTCAGTAGGAAAAGTCCAGGTTGTTTACTATGAGAACCCAATCCAGCTCTACTGTGGGCTATGTTTATTCTGGGATAGAAGCTCCAGGCTCTGCTATCAGCCCTGTTCAATGGGGGTGGGGGCAGACGATATTTTAGACCCTGTTCAGAAAGGGACAGCAAGGCCATGTTCTACTACTATGATGTTCTTGTGTCGAAACTCTGAGTAAACACCAAGTTAAACTGCAGCCAATGAAGACAGAGTCATAGTAAGGTTGACCATTTACTGTCACACTTCCTCATTAACATGCTGGTGAAAACTGTAAATAAAAACAATACAATAATATTCAGTGTCCATGTTCTTGACTAAAAATTACATTGTAAATAGCTGTGAACATGAATATACACTGCTGTTTCAACTGTAAGCAGCAGTTACCATGCCTACTAGCACTGCTGTTAGCTTGTGCACAACAGTAAACAAACTGTTTAACAACTTATCAAACATCTTTTTAACAAAGTCATCATTAATATATGATCTTTAGCACATCTAACGTTTTTATGCAGAACCAGGAAGAACTAACAGGAAGTGACTAAACAGGTTGTGACATCATCACATCACACAAATAATATTAATTTTACAAACAAGTTTGTTAAACTGAAAAGTAATTATCTACTTCCCATTTTCAACTAAAAATAAATACCAATCGATATTTAAAGAAAAGATTTGAGAAAGTTAAACAAATTCCTTAAAGGGCAACAGACCTGCATATCCAGGCTCTACTAAAAAACATTTTCAGTAAGGGAAAGCAAGTCCAGGCTCTACTCTATGTAGATCATATCAGCAAAATAGGAAGCACACTCGATCGTTGATTGGAGACTAAGATAAGCTAATTAAACAAGTGGAATTAGGCGTGGCTCCTGTCTGGTTGGAATGAAACCCTGCAGCCACACTGGTGGATAAGATTGAAGACCCCTGTTATAGATCCTTTTCAGAAAGTGACAGGAAATCCAGGCTCTATTTTAGACCCTGTTCAATTGGAGATTGGTAGTCCAGGCTCTGCTATAGTCCCTACTGAGGCTCTGATTAATAGAGCCCAGGGTGTCCAGGCTCTCCTGTAGGCCCTGTTCAATGGATTACAGCAGGTCCAAGCTCTCCTGTAAGCCCTGTTCGATGGAGGGTAGCAGGTCCAGGTTCTGCTGTAGGCCCTGTTCAGTGAAGGGCAGCAGGTCCAGGTTCTTCTGTAGGTCCTGTTCCATGGAGGGCTGCAGGTCCAGGCTCTGCTGGAGGCCCTGTTCCATGGGAGGCATCAGGTCCAGGTTCTGCTCCATTGAACTCTGCTGTAGGCCCTGTTCAGTGGAGTGCAGCAGGTCCAAGCTCTCCTGTAGGCCCTGTTCAATGGAGGGCCGCAGGTCCAGGCTCTACTGTAGGCCCTGTTCCATGGGGCAGCAGATCCAGATTCTGCTATAGGCCCTGTTCAGTGGGGGGCAGAAGGTCCAGGCTCTCCTATAGGCCCTGTTAAAAGGATGGCAGCAGGTCCAGGTTCTGCTGAAGGCCCTGTTCAATGGAAGGCAGCAGGTCCAAGTTCTATGGAAGGCTCTGTTCAATGGAGACCAGCAGGTCTAGGCTCTGCTGTAGGTCCTGTTCATAGAATTCAGCAGGTTCAAACTCTCCTGTAGGCCCTGTTCAGTGGAGTGCAGCAGGGCCAAGCTCATCTGTAGGCCCTGTTCAGTGGAATGCAGCAGGTCCAAGCTCTCCTGTAGGCCCTGTTCAATGGAATGCAGCAGGTCCAAGCTCTCCTGTAGGCCCTGTTCAATGGAGTGCAGCAGGTCCAAGCTCTCCTGTAGGCTCTGTTCAATGGAGGGCAGCAGGTCTAGTTTCTGCTGTAGATCCTAAACTGTTCAGTTAATGACAACCATGCAGAATGCAAACTTTGTTTGAAAATGGATTGCCTAAAAGTGTTTGGATTGTTGGGCTACTGGGCGCTTTCTGGAATCCTGTGTTATTTTGGGCTCGTCGGCATGATGTCTTGATACTGAGCAGCTTACTAGGCTGTCACTCCCTTGTGCTCTCTTTCACTTACTTTCTCTTTGTGTGGTGCATCTGGCTAAGTGGCTTTGCAACTCGAGATCAAGAGGTGTGCGTGTTAAGATCTGGAAAATTTCCATGTTCACCTTTTTTTCCCTTTCTGTGTCTCCATTAACTTCCTGTCTTTCCTTTGTCCCATTTTTAATATGAAAGAGGGTGAGGGCAGCTCACTGACAATTCGGGATCATTAGAAAAGACAAATTAAGCGTTTTCCTTGTTTTGGTTTCCTAGGCTGGGAATTCCTGGCTGAGTTAAAAGGATGCTTTTAATGTGTGCATGTGTATAAATGTGTGTGTAAACGTGTGTGTGAGAAATCTTTCAGAGAGTGTTTATCTGGAGCTTGCCATAAAATCTCTGTTAAGACCAGCCATGGCAAGAGAGTGCAGAGGTGTTTTATTTGAGACAGGGAGTTCCTTTTAAGCTTTATTCAATTTAACCAGTCTTTCGAAGTGTTCATCAACAGCAGATGTGTCTCGGCTGCACTTTGATGTGGGGATGTGTGTGTTTAAGGAAGGTCATGTTTTAGTGTGTGTACGATGGAGATGACTTGATCTTCATTCTCTGTGTTGAGACAGTCCAGAGCACCACTAGGCTCCACTTTTCATCAAGATAGAAACACTATGAAAATGGAACACACACTTCGAGTGAGGAAACCATACTTAGACAAGTTGCAGAATTGTATACACATTTGTTATCTTGGGGGGATTTTTTCTCGGTGTATACATACTCGTAACGAAAACTATAGTTACAACTTGTATGCTGGACACTCACATAAGCTAAGTTTAATAATACACACATTAAATAACTTATTAAATAGATTAAATTCAATAACTTTGTCTTATTGGTTACAAGAGATTGTGAGTGAGCTGTTTATAATCGCTTTCATGTACGTAATAACAGGAACATGTTTCGCAAACATTCCACAACATTGGGTTTCATTTATCAAGCTGAATACAAACAAGTTATTTGTAAAGCTTTACAACAAATGTCTTAGGCAGCAGGGGAAAAAAACAAGCCGACACGCTGAGCTGGACTTGGGCTATTGGAAGATTTAATGCACGTTGCGTTTAGGAGTAAACAGATTTTTAGAGAGCAATTAAAGGGATTTTTTTGGAGGATGAAAGCTGGTGTATACAGTAAATTGTTCTGCATTGGTGCTCAAGAGGCCAAAGAGCTTCGGGCCAAGAAACAGTCTCAGAGAAACTAAAAACAATGTGTGATGTGCTTGGTGTGCATGATCACCTGGGTACAGTGTAGATCCCTTAATCCCCTCCAACCCCCATGCTCTGTTTTCATGTGAAACTGTTTTCTTTTCACATCTATTTAACCTTTTCTGTAATATGTCCCCAGATTTTGGCCTTTCAAGGTGCTGTTTAATATTGCACCACCAAATAATATTTTCTTAGTCTAGATGTGAGTCAAAATAGCTTCTAATGCTGCCTCCTTCCTTTTCTTTTCTTTCACAGTTTAGTCATCATTTCATGTGTTCAACTTTGAGCTATTCCTTTTATGGAGTTTTGTGGGAGTCACTAAATGCAAATGAGCTGTGATGCGTGATTAGCATTAATCAACTTCAAACCAAACTCTAAACTTAACGGTTTGGTCGGCTGTCCTTTTATGTAACTGCTATTTTGATTCATCCATCCATCCATCCATCTTCTGTACCCCTTATCCTACACAGGATCACAGGGAGCCTGGAGCCTATCACAAGGAACTCGGTGCACAAGGTAGGGGACACACTGGACGGGGTGCCAACCCATCTCAGGACACAATCACACACATGTTCATACATACACTATGGACAATTTGGAAATGCCAATCAGCCTACAGCACATGTCTTTGGACTGTGGGAGGTAACCAGAGTACCCGGAGGAAACCCCTGAAGCATGGGAAGAACATACAAACTCCACATGCACAGGGTGGAGGTGGGATTCGAACCCCCAACCCTGAAATTGCAAGGCAAATTTGCTAAACAGTAAGCCACCGTGCTCCCCTATTTTGATTCGGTGTCCCTGAATGTAACTATAAATTGATGAATTGACAAAAATAACTGTTTCTGCAGTGGTACAAGAGGAATAAAACACTTTGAATCATGTAAATAATCAAATTGGAGCATTAATAATAATTCCACTATATGTTACATAAAACATAATTGCCTGTCATGTTCCGGTTAGCAATTAAAACAATTTTACCATGGGAGGGGTGGGGCGGGGGTTAGGTAGTGTGAGTAGGTTTCATGATGTTTGATCTGAATATTGATATCTGGATTTCTTAGACACTTCTGTGACTTTTCTTTAAATTAAGAGCAGCAGGAGCATAAGAAATATTGATAACTATAATAAATATCTGCTTTGAAAGCATTTCCCAGTCGTCTCGCAGTTCCGCCTTTCAGAACGGGTTTGTTGATGAGCTGATGAGTTGAGTCAGGTGGATTCTTGCAGGGTTTTTGCTCCAGTACCATTCTCGAACATTCTCAAGCTATTTGTTGCATGTGTTCGACTCAGCAGCTCCCATCACTCATGAGCACATGACACTGTTATGTGTGTGAGTGTGTTTGCACATTTGTGTCAGGACAATAAATCTGCATGTGTCCGGATGCTCGGGTACATACTTATGTCAGAGCCGGATAATTAAGTTTAAGTTGGTGTGTGTGTGTGTGTGTGTGTGTGTGTGTGTGTGTCTGTGTGCACTCAGTGTTCTGCATTACCTGTGTTACATGACATGTCCTGTATCTTTACACCTCTTGACAGCTGAGGTAGTAGGGGTCACACCCTTAAGACTTATCTCATACTTTGATCTACTCTTTTATTCATTCATGTTCCCTCAGGAGAGCTGAAAACCCTTCTTTCATTCTCTCTCTCTCTATCTGTGGCTCATCATGCAATGTCAACAGCACTCAGGAGTCATGGGGTGATAGGTCAAAGGTCGGCGCCCCACAGCACTGCCCAGTGTAGCAGTGTCAATGCAGTGGATTGACCGTGTGTGTGTGTGTGTGTGTGTGTGTGTGTGTGTGTGTGTGTGTGGATGTGCACGCGTGTGCAAATAAATTGGAGGCAGACATGTTTCAGCATCATTAGCAATCTGAAAACACTTAAACCATCATTTAAATGGCTCTTTGATTTCCCTGGAGTTTCTCATCAATACTCAGAATGCTTCATTTGCATTAATTCCTATATTTATTCAATTATTCATTCACCTATTGACCCTCTGGGAAACCGCTCTCTCTCTCTCTCTCTCTCTCTCTCTCTCTCTCTCTCTCTCTCTCTCTCTCTCTCTCTCTCTATGTTGAGGGTTGTGGCCCATATCAACCGATTGGATCATGAAAAGCTGTAAAGTAATCCATTCCGCACATCCCCACACAGACCTTTGTTCTAAGGTCTGTTTCCTAACAGCATAGCTTGAAGTGAGAAAAAGAGAAGAGAGAGAGAGAGAGAGAAATTGCACTTGTTCTCTGGCATCCTAGTCACATGACATTTCCGTCTTAGTGAAATCTGGCTTGCTGTGTGGCGGCAAAACTTTCAAAATGCAAATCCATCTCCACTTTGCATGTAATTCCTCAGGTAGACTGCTGTTTGAAATTACAGATGACCAAAATGAGTGGGAAAAATATTACTTTGCTTCTAAACATCATACAGTTATAACTGAACATCAGGTACCTTCTGAGACTGGGATGATTAACGCACATTTAATAAAATTTATTTTTAAAAAAAAAGATTTAAAAAAAAGAGAGACTCACATGTCTACAGGAAATTCATACGTTTTAATATGAATCCAAAATACCAAAATTGAATTGTTTTTTTTTTTTTCAAACAAATAGCATTGTTTTTGTTTATTACATTTATTTCTTTAAAAACAATAACACTTTTTAGCCTTTTATAGTTACATTTAATGTTGCCGGAAGTGCAAAGAACAAGTCAGTTCCTGTTATCACTTATCTTATAACAGATATAAACAGTCGTCCCCTCACCAGTCGTCCCCTCTTTTTTTTCTCTCACTTGAAGCTAATAAGCCAGGGATATCCTCTTACCTCTGACTGTTACAAAGCACTGACACTGGAGACTCGTTCCAAGAAGGCTAAACAAACATCTCCTCCTCTAAAAGAAAACTTCACCATATGGACATTTTTTAAAAATCCATTGCTGTATGGCATACACCATGCAAGTCCCTGTGTAGAAATGATAACATATTAAAAACGGGTCCACGAATATAAATCACAGCTCACAGCTGGAACTACAGTCAGAGCTGCTGTTACAGAGCTTCTGACCAATCAGATTCGAGAAATATGTGCTATAAATTGCCATATGGTGTTTATAGCTGGATGGGATTCCACATCTGCCTGAAGAAATATCTTGAATATAGCCAAGTTATCTAGTATGTCCTATTATAAGATTACAATAAACCAAATATAAGATTACCTAATGTCTTTCTAGACATTTCTACACATTTCACGCATAACAATTTTCGTATTCTGTTGGCAGAGTTCAAGCTTAAATTAAGTACGAAATGTCTAGAAATCAGTTTACTAATCGTATGTCATGTTCACTCTAATCTTTTTTAATAATTGGAGATGCTAGGTATCTAATATTCAAGATATTTCCTGTTGCTAAGACGTCCATTTTTTTTTTTGCAGTGTGCTCGAACATCAAACGCTTAAGAGAGTTTGTCGCGACAGTTCGGATACAGCAGACAGCGTAATAACTCAGTAGCCTCTGCTGAATATTGCTGTTTATCCTCACTTAATGTTAAGGACAGGTCATTGCAGCCTAATTCTCTCTGGGATTTCTTTTAGACTGTCTGACTGAACTCGTATTTTCTTCAGCTAGACTAATTCTTCAGCGCGACTATTGACAGATATGTTAATATGGGATAAGCGCTGTGCGCAACAGAGACCCCGGTTAGTGCGCTCGGAAAGTAAATAAGATGATGGGGTGGTTGTTTTCTTGGTTGCGCTGGATTCTGTTCCATTCTGTCAGCAGCCCTCCTTCGTGTAATCGTCAGTAAGTACAAGGCTGATACCAGTGCTGGCTTTCGCTAAGTACAGCATTAGAGAAGCTCTCACTTGCTCAGACTTCTAATTATGCAGTTACTTCCAACCACACAGAATCGCAAGAGCTTAGGAGGTTGCTTTCAAGCTCTGCACTGACTCACCCGCTCAGTGAAAATGCACCGCTGTATGTGTGTGTGTGTGTGTGTGTGTGTGTGTGTGTGTGTGCTTTGAAAATGAATAAATCCAGACTTCCCTGATGTAATCATCTGTCTCATATGGCATAAGAACAGAGACGGAGTCTTAAGCACAGTAAATGCACTCACCCACCCGTCTATATTCACAGTTAGAGCTAGGCTTGCTCAAGTTTAAAAAAAAAAGTATCTCAGTTGATACCATCAAGTGGGAAGATCGTAACTTAAGAGATCAACTGTTCTCGCTGGATATTGCTTTAGAGTCCTAGTGCATGAGTTGCTGTTTGAGACAAGCAAGCCAGCGTAGAGACGATTAAAGTAAGCCTCACTGAGTGAAATTTTTTGTGCTTCCAGACGTTGTTACATAACACATGATAGGTACTGTCGTGTGTTATGTAACAACGTCTGGAATCACAAAACATTTCTCTGGGCCCATAATTGTCTGTCAGGTTTCCCGTGATCGGTTGATTCGTCCAGTGAAAATAGCAGACTTGTAATGAGTGTTGTGGCGTTGCTGTCTGTCTGAGGTTAACCACTTCACATTGGACCAAACCTAAACCATATCTGAATGAGTCCAAACCTTTGTGGTCCAATTCCAGTCATTTCAAAATGGACAACAGGAAATTGGTGCGTAGTGTCCCCCAGCTGCTACAGGGCACAGGTTAGAAAGGACAGTCATAGCAATGCAGTTCATCAGATATTGCTTAGCTCTTTTATATATATATATATATATATATATATATATATATATATATATATATATATATATATATATATATATAATGTCATTGTTGTTATTTCTCAATTCTTACTGGTTAGACGGTGATGCCTAATTTTCTATAGCAGCACGTCTCGGACAGTAGTTCTCTCTTCATCGTTCTTTAACTTCTACGCATAAACAAACGTTAAAAAGGGAGACACACGCAGACAGAGTTGAAGAAAGTAACACTGACCAGGAGAGAGACATACAAAGCCAAGGAGAGAGACAGACGGAAACAGAGTAGGAGAGAGAGAGACAGACGGAAACAGAGTAGGAGAGAGAGAGAGACAGACGGAAACAGAGTAGGAGAGAGAGACAGACGGAAACAGAGTAGGAGAGAGAGAGAGACAGACGGAAACAGAGTAGGAGAAAGTTGTTTTCAGTGAGGAGACGTTTATTTATGGAAGGAGTCTCCAGTGCGAGCGCTGTGTAACAGTCAGAGATAAAGCTGTAGATTTCCACAACAGGACAGAGCATTTCCTCTTTTCTAGCTGCATTCCTTTTCTCTCATTATCTTCAAGAGAGGAAGGTAAGGGACTGACAGTTTATAGCTGCTATAACATAAGTGATAACTGGATCGAACCTGTTTCACGGATGATCCTTAGCGTACCATCCTAAGCACCCACCATGCTTCACAAGATATGTTTTTCAACTCTTCAGAAAATCGCTTAAAAATATTTTGTGAACCGTTTGGATGTGAACACACTCGATATCTGTGTGTGTGTGTGTGTGTGTGTGTGTGTGTGTGTGTGCGCGCGTGTGTGTGCACATCTACTCTGACTCGCAGGAGTTCAAGCCTGGAATGGGAATGGCATCCACTGACTTTCATCTCAAGGCGGTAAATGTCAGCGTTAGGAAGTGCCGATGAGGATATGTGACCGTGCATAGCAGAGAAGTTTCACACACATTGTACATTCACATGGAACCCTACTGACCAGTGATTTGGCCTGAGACAGATACACACACACACACACACACACACACACACACACACACTTTTTTCCCTAAAGCTCCCACACTGAGCTTAAGGGGAACAAGAACAAGGATTCAGTTCATAGCATATTCGTGCACATTATGACACTGAATCTGTTATATATATATATATATATATATATATATATATATATATATATACAGTTGTGCCCAAAAGTTTGCGTACCCCTCACAGAATCTGCTAAATCGTAACACTGTTAACAAAATAAGAGCGATCATAAAAATCCCATGTTGTTGTTTATTTAGTTCTGTCCTGAATAAACTATTTCACATCACAGATGTTTACATAGAGTCCACAAGACAAGAGTATAGCTGAATTTATTTTTTAAAAAATCACCCCGTTCAAAAGTTTACACACCCTTGATTCTTAATACTGTGTGTCGTTACCTGGATGATCCACAACTGTGTTTATGTTTTGTGATCGTTGTTCACGAGTCCCTTGTTTGTCCCAAGCAGTTAAACTGTCCACTGTTATTCAGAAAAATCCTCCGGGTCCTGCACATTCTTTGCTTTTCCAGCATCTTCTGCATATTTGAGCCCTTTCCAACAGCGACTATATGATGCTGAGATCCATCTTTTCACACTGAGGACGACTGAGGGACTCGTACACGACTGTTACAAAAGGTGCAAACATTCACTGATGCTCAAGAAGGCAACACGATGCATTAAGAGATGGGGGGTGTAAACTTTTGAACAGGATGATCAGTGTAAATTGTTATTAAAATACTCAAATAAATTCATATTCAGCAACAAGACTGGCACTCTTTTTTTTAACTTGCAATATTTCACTTTGTCTGCTAAATCTCAGTGTGTCTTTTCACCCAACAACCTGTGTCTCATCAGATGTGCAACAAGGAAGGAGTCCCTGCAGGCTCAGGAAATGACCTCACAGGGCACCAGAGGTCAAACAAGGTCAGCTGGCATTGATAGATGTTTGATGGCAAGTTATTAGATGCTCTAATGACCACAAAAACTGTTGTGTCTCTGTGGCGCCTATCACAAGGTCAAACGGGCATGTTAGGGCCAGATGTCACAGACAAGTAACAACTGTATTCTCACCCACACACACACACACACACATACACACACACACACACACATACACACACACACAGGCGACTGATGCTTATTTTATGTTCTCAAAAACGCTCTTGAGCACCAACTCAACAACACATCTCGAAACTAGATTTCCCTGCTTCGATTCGCTCGTCCTATAGATGTAGGACAGAATGTGAACCACGAAACGTCGCCAACTCTCACTGCGTTCGATTTAACTGTCACCACCTTCCAGCATACGTCTGAGCTCTCGCAGCAGCCGAGGCAATTACATAACCGTCCCAGTAATGCGGGTCATGCTGTTCACCTATAACGCTGAGGCGTACCTCAGGGACCGACTCTGGGCCCTACCGCAGACGCTGCCTCACTGCTCACACCTGCAAATCATTTCGCTTCAAACTTGTTTATTTTACTTTTTTTTTCTTTCTTTCTTCCTTTTTTTTTTTTTTTTTCCACGAGTGCTACCGCTGTTTCATCTGTGATCGAGTCGCACCAAACACCAAACACAATCTTCCCCAGAGGGGGCCAGGAACAATTACCCCAAACCAACAACCAAATGCCAGCAAATTAGTGAAGAGAAAATTACATCAGCGCACACACACACACACACACACACACACACACATAAACACACACTGTTTGTCAAAAAAAAAAAAAAAAAACTAATTTGCTCTAGATTAACAATTTAGAAAACATGTTTACAAGTTTGTTTGGTTTCTGGGGTTTTTTTTATTATGTTTTTTTTTGTTATAAGTTTTATATATATATATATATATATATATATATATATATATATATATATATATATATATATATATTGATTGTTGAACTGAAATTGTTTAATAGCTCATCATCTGTCGTTTATTCTCAGGAGGGAAATAAATTCTTTATTTTCTGTGAACTGAACTCACTAAAATTCTACTTGACCTCAGCAGCAATGCAGCCAATAAGCACATAACGAGTTTCCCCAATCTATAGTATTATATAATGAAGCATAATTTCCCTACATCATTTTCATTACAGAGGAAGACCAAGTGTGTGTGTGTGTGTGTGTGTGTGTGTGTCTACAAGAGCACAATTAGCACTGCAACTGTATCCGCTCTTTCTTTTGTGGGGACCTGGATGTTGTCTTTCAGCGTGTGGCTCCTCGTTTCCATTTGTTCCTGTTGCACTTGTCTGTGTGTTGTGTGTGTGTGTGTGTGTGTGTGTGTGTGTGTGTGTGTGTGTGTGTATGGGGGGGATTTTCCCAATAAAGGCTCAAAGGAAGCAGACAAAAAAGTCCTCTCATTGTTACAGAGGCCCAAAAAAAATCTCATTGGGAATATCACCTTTAAACTAACATCCTCTTAACACACTCACACACTTGCACATGCAGACACTGATACACACCGACACGCGCACACGCACACGCACGCACACACACACACAGACACACACACACACACACACACCTTTGCTTTGTCACGTTCCTGCACCACCTCATTCTGCTGGCTTCCTGTGGAGAAGTGAAAGGCGCCGACTTATAAGCGAATATAGTAACACACGCTGCCGGAGAGGATGCCTAGCTTCCTGCTCTCTCTCTCTCGCTTTCTCTTCTCTCTCTCACTCACTCTCTCTCTTTTCTCTCTCTCTCACTCACTCACTCTCTCTCTCTCTTCTCTCTCTCTCTCTCTCACTCACTTTCTCTTCTCTCTCTCTCTCTCTCTCTCTCACTCACTTTCTCTTCTCTCTCTCTCTCTCTCACTCACTCTCTCTCTCTTCTCTCTCTCTCACTCACTCTCTCTCTTCTCTCTCTTCTCTCTCTCTCCCTCTCTCTCTTCTCTGACTCACTCTCTCTCTCTTCTCTCTCTCTCTCTCACTCATTCTCTCTCTTCTCTGTCTTCTCTCTCTCCCTCTCTCTCTTCTCTGACTCACTCTCTCTCTTCTCTCTCTCTTCTCTCACTCACTCTCTCTGTCTTCTCTCTCCTCTCTCTCTCTCTCTTCTCTCTTCTCTCTCACTCACTCTCTTCTCTCTCTCTTCTCTCTTCTCTCTCTCTTCTCTCACTCACTCTCTCTGTCTTCTCTCTCCTCTCTCTCTCTCTCTCTCTCTCTTCTCTCTTCTCTCTCACTCACTCTCTTCTCTCTCTCTTCTCTCTTCTCTCTCTCTTCTCTCACTCACTCTCTCTGTCTTCTCTCTCCTCTCTCTCTCTCTCTTCTCTCTTCTCTCTCACTCACTCTCTTCTCTCTCGCTCTCTTCTCTCTTCTCTCACTCACTCTCTCTGTCTTCTCTCTCCTCTATCTCTCTTCTCTCTTCTCTCTCACTCACTCTCTTCTCTCTCTCTCTCTTCTCTCACTCACTCTCTCTTCTCTCTTCTCTCTCTCTCTTCTCTCTTCTCTCTCTCTCTCTCTCTCTCTCTCTTCTCTCGGGGCCTTTTACTGACTTTAACGAGGTAGGGAATGGAAAGCACTCACACACGTGCTTACACACACACACACACACACACACACACACACACACACACACTTTCGACAAAAGTATTTCATAATTAGTTTAATCACTGTGCTTTAAAAACCAACACACACTCACATTATACACACACTTCTCTTGCGTGGACTTTTCTAACTGTTTAGAAGAAATAAAGAGAGGTTTAGCGATGCTAGAAACGAGCCTCCTGCTAGGTTTTACAAAGCCATAAAAACACACATGCACACATGTCGATTGTCACATAAATACCTCGCCTCTTAGCACCGAGCGTCCCGGGCTCGTCTCGTTTTCCTTTCCGGAATTACAGCTGTGCAGTGTGTTTGCATAATAAATATGTTATCAATATATCTTATCTTCATGTTATTAGTAATATAAACAAGGTTTAAGGAAACCAACACAGAAATCATGTTTAGGCATCGTTCTTACAGCAGGTGTGAGTGAACAGACGGGTGGGAAGTCAATAGGGTTCATTTCTTTTCAGCGAGAACTCAGTTCAAATCCTAACACCAACAGGAACTATAAATAATAATAATAATAATAATAATAATAATAATAATAATCATAATAATAATAATAATAATAATAATGAGTTCCCTCATTTATAATCACAGCCAAAGATAGCACATTTATTTCATTTATTAGAAAGTAAATCAAATGTTTTAGGGTTTTTATCCATTTATAGTTACATTCCTTGTCAGGGAACATCTGAGGAAAAAGGGAGTTACACTTCCGTGTGTCCAAAAACTTTAGACCCTTACAAAGCGCTGACACTGGAGACTCCTTCCATGAATTTCTAAATAAATAAACCTCTTGTTAAAAATATTCTTGCTCACATTTTTTGAGAGGTAGTTCATGAAAAGTGTTCT
>NC_071256.1:9890729-9903229 GCF_023375685.1 Ictalurus furcatus
ATACACTTCGTCAAGTATCGTCCACCCCGGCTGTTAGCGACGGGATAAATAAATCACTTACTTTCTTTAAAAATACTCCAGTGTTTCATTTGACATGTTTGTGGAAACAAAATAAAGTACCTTAGCGAGCAGCTAGGGTTTTCCAGATGAAACAACATTTATATCAAGAGCGCTGATTTTAAAAAAAAAAGAAAAAGAAAAGAAAAAAAAACTACAATATTTAAATTATATATATTTATTATATTTATATTCAGATGTTAATATTATTTTTGAAGTAAAAAATTTAAATAAATCAAAAATCTAAATCACTGGTCCATAACTTAGTCCACTAGAAAAGTGAACTAAGCTGTTAGGACTGAATGGAGTGACGTCTCTGTCTGTCTTTTGGTGTCGGAGAGAGATCACTGACCGCCCTCTGACCCCTGCGAGACAACTCTTTCTATGTTCAGTTTCATCTGTCCATCTGTGTCTTTTGCTTCTCTCTCTCTCTCTCTCTCTCTCTCTGTCACTGTCCATTCTGACGAGAGAGTTCTTGTAAGACAGATTTGTCTCCAGTCTGGGTTTAGGTTATAGGATCCGCCACTCAAGGCAAGGAATGAGAGATGATTAGATGGACAAAGAAAACAGATTGGTCCGAGTCTGTTTTTTTTTTTAGCTTTACGGGTAGACAGAAGCCCAGCTTTTTTCATTCCTGGACCATAACTAAAAAAAAAAACATATAATTTTCGGTGTGTTCAGAGAACATTACTAAACATTACTACACCACTGAGTCTTTCTTTTGTTTCTTTTTCTTTTTCTTTTTTTTTCTTTTTTTACTGTAGGAAGGTGAAGAGAAATGTCTCAGTCATGTTAGTTTTAGTCTAAACTGGGAACTCTTGTACCACACCATGTTTTCAGAACATTTCAGGAACATTATTTTATGTCATGTTAGAGAATCTAATCTTCTTAGAACCCCTTCAGAAAAGACAGATTAAATGAAGTGAGGAATAAAACATGACCGGGTATTTATAAGAAAATAATAAAGGATGGAGAGGTGTAATGTGGCCCGATGTGGATGTGAGGTGGAGGTACTTTTACCACCTGAAAGTTCTTTTTCCTGAAACAGCACATCCTGAAGTGTTATATTCACCCAGATGAGGACGGGTTCCCTTCTGAACCCGGGTTCCTCTCAAGGTTTCTTCCTCATTTCATCTTAGGGAGTTTTTCCTCGCCACCGGTGCCACCGGCTTGCTCAATATCCACACACTAAAATCTGTATCCTGTATTTATATATTTCTGTAAAGATGCTTTGAGACAACGTCCATTGTTCAAAGCGATATACAAATAAAACTGAACCGAATTCAGTTATATTCCTCTGATACCACAGCAGTTTGCCAGTGCTAGCAATTTGTTATGAATTAACGTACATGTCATAATAGTTACTACAGCTATAATCAGGTGTTCCATCACCTTTTCCTGAAGTTTAATGAAACAACAACAACAAAAAAGTGCCAGATTCTTGTTCTTGGCTGACAGGAGTGGAACCAGATGTGATCTTCTGTAGTCCATCCACCTCAAGATTTGGTGTGTTGCGTATTCTGAGATGTTTTTCTGCTCATCACGGTTGTAATGCGTGGTAAATTGAGTTTCTATAGACTTCCTGTTAGCTCAAACCAGGCTGGTCATTCTCCTCTGATCTCTCTCAATGGATGTTTGTTGATTTTTTTTTTTTTTTTTTTTTGCACCATTCTGTGTAAACTCTAGAGACTGTTGTGTTTGAATATCACAAGAGATCTGCCGTTTTTGAAATACTCAAACCAACAACCATGCCATGGTCAAAGTCACTGAGAAGTCAATGAGAACATCCCATTCTGAAGCTCTTGACCGGCATTTGTATGAGTTTCTGCATTGCATTGCCCTTTTAAAGTGGCCAGTGAGAGTATAGTACTGTTAAAGTGTACATGTGCTTTAATACGTTATACAACATTCATGTACTTGATTTGCTCCAGACAAAATTGGGACAAAAGTTAATTTATTTATTTATTTATTTTTACATATTTGTTGAAGGTATACACTGAACATATATTTATTCATGGATGCACTTTAATTGGAAGTAAACGGCAAATTGACTTTAAGTATACAGTAAGGATCAAAAGTATTTGGACAGGGACGCAATTTTCACAATTTTGCCTCTGTACACCACCACAATGGATTTTTGAGGCAGGCAACATGTGATTGAAGTGTAGACTTTCAGCTTTAATTCAAGGGGGTTAACCATTTTGGAATTACAGCCATTTATTTTATTCAGAGTCCCTCCATTTTTACAGGCTCAAAAGTAATTGGACAATTGACTGCTAAGCAGTTTCATGGCCAGGTTCCTCATTATTTCATGACAAATTAAAGAGATAAAATGTCTGGAGTTGATTCCAAGTGTTGAATTTGCATTTGGTAGCTGTTCATGGTAACTCTTAATTTGCAGTCAAAAGAGGTATTGATGCAAGTGAAGGAGGCCATCATTAGGCTGACAAAACAAAATATACCTATTAGAAATATAGCAGAAACTTTAAGAGTGGCCAAATCAACAATTTGGTATATTCTTAACAAGAAGGAATGCACTGGCGAGCTCAGCAACATCAAAAGGCCTGGATTTTTTCTGCAATGATTGCAGAATTGTTTCCTTGTTGAAGAAAAACCCCTTCACGACTTCTAGCCAAGTCAAGAACACTTGGGAGAAGGTAGGCGCATCATTGTCAAAGTCTACAATCAAGAGACACCTTCATGAATGTAAATACAGACAGTTTATCTCAAGATGAAAACCACCGGTAACACTCAAGAACAGAAAGGCCAGATTAGACTTCGTAAAAACAAACAAAAAAAAAACTCTAAAAATGATGGGAAGAGAAGAGTATGAAGAAGGACAGGAAGAGCTCATGATCCAAAGCATACATCATCTGTCAAACATGGTGGAGGAAGTGTTATGGCATGAGCATGTATGGCTGCCTATGGAACTGGGTCACTGGTGTTTATTGATGATTTGACTGCTGATAGAAGTAGCAGGGTGAATTCTGAAGTGTATAGAGCTCTACTTTCTCCTCAGATTCAGTCAAATGCTGCAAAACTTATAGGACGGTGCTTCACAGTACAAATGGATATTGACCCAAAACGTACTGCAAAAGCAACCTACTGGCTTCTTAAGGCAAAGAAATGAAGCGTTCTTAAATTTCCGATGACCTCAACCCAGTTGAGCTGTTTTTCACTTACTTAAGACAAAACTGAAGGCAGAAAGACCCACAAACAAGCAGCAACTGAAGGCAGCTGCATTAAAAGCCTGGCAAAGTATCTCAAAAGAGGAAACTCAGTATTTGGTGATGTCCATGGGTTCCAAACTTCAAACAGTCATTGACTATATAAAAATCATAATATTTATGATGATGTTAGTTGGTCCAATTACGTTTGAGCCTGTGAACATGGAAGGACTCCAAAACTCCTAAACGGTTAATGCAATATTTTGTTAAACCCCTTAAATTAAAGCTGAGTCACATGAAGTGTGAGAATATTCTGCTAGGTATGCAACCACCATGTTTGAACTCGATGATGCAAACAAATAATCTGTTCTCACATTTGTTTCACTTTCAAAAACTTGAAATTCACGATTATCCAGTCTTATGTAATGGGAAAAAAAAAAAACTTGCTCACATATTGTCCTAATAAATGCCTGTATTTATTTCAGAGTATAATCAAAGGTAAGTAGTAAGTACACTCTTGTTACCACTTGACAACTCCAGGTTAGTGTGTGTGTGGAGCTTGTGCATGAGTGTGTGAATGTGTGTGGGTGTATTCCAGCCTCACACCCAGTTTTCCCGAGGCAAGCTCCGGATCCACTGCCACCTGAGATTAATGATGTTTTTTTTGGGTTTTTTTTCCTCAAACATTTCTCTGGAGCAGTAAATGGTTTGCCTTCAAACACTCAGCTAAGAGACTGTAGTTGTGTGTGAAATGTCAGAGGAGAGAGGACAGACGAGAGAGGACCTGTTATACACACAGGTGTTTTTGCTTTCTCTCTGGCTGACTCATTTTTTTCTCTCTTTGTACCATAATCCATAATTCCATAGAGGACTCCACAGGCCAAAATGGAGGAGGTGGGGGGGGGGGGGGGGGGTTAAGACAGGAAGACATTGACAGAGAGACAAAGAAGTGAAAGAGAGCAGGAAAGAAAGCATCAAAATGCTGAATATTAAATGTGATTAGTTAACGTTTTAGAAGAATCTTCAGGTTCTTGATTATTAGTGCTTTGTCATTTTTCTTCTTGGAGATAAAGCAGTGAGGAGAGAATGCGTGAGTGCCGTATGCCTGACATTTACGCAACGTGCACTGAGCCGTTAGAAAACACTGCTTGTCACTGCACGTCCTGTTCAGCTGCTCTTGTTTAAAAAGCAGGACAAACCAGACAAATGGCTCTGTAACGAACTACCTGTAGGACAGGTTAAAGGAACATGTGTGTACGCACGTGCGTGTGTGTGTGTGTGTGTGTGTGTGTGTGTGTGTGTTTCTCAGCCTCGCTCTCTCTTTATCTGAGCAAATATCTGTGGTCACAGGAAGAAAGCTAATTATTATCCGAGGTAATTGCATGCTGAACTTAGTCAAGGACAGTGAGAGAGAGAGAGAGAGAACGAGAGAGACAGAGTGAGAGAGACAGAAAGACAGACAGAAGACAGAAAGAGATTATAATTCCTCCACTGTCAGTTAACAGAGCTTCTTTGATGCCAGTTAAAAACCTCATTCACTGACACACACACACACACACACACACACACACACACACACACACACATACTCATTGATATCTGATCATCCACTGAAGCACAACACTAGCAAGAAATTGCCATCATTTTCTTTAATTAAGCACAAAACACACTTGTACGTGTGGTCACGCGCTCGTTGGATTCGTTTGTTCACTAGGCCGCTCCTGAGATACAGTCTGGTACGTTTGCTTTGTAATTAAAGTGGCATGTTAGTGCGTGTACGTGTGCGTGTGCGTGCAGATTAAGCCAGTTCCAGCTGTGACTGTACAGTCTGTTTAGGTCTGAACTGTTTACATTGTCAACATGAGCTCTTTCAAAAGGCAGCAGGAGTGCTGTGAAATACTGCTATTCAAAATTCACAGTAGCACGTGAACAGCAAAACAAAGCAAACTTTTTTTTCATGTGCTGCTTGACAATAACCTAGTAGTCCTTTCGTGACAGTTAACGCGAACGAAATGGCTTGAGGACGGCGATCTGATTCCATACGGTAATATATTGCACAAATCGAGGTATGTTTGGAAGATTTAAGGCCACACGTAAGCGCCAAAACAGTTGAGTTAATGTTTATGTGGGCGTAAGCAATGCAAATTTAGTACATGCACCTCAAGTGCAGGATGAGTCATCAAAATGTTATCAGGGGTTTTTTTTTCATTTACAACAGGTTCAGTAGGCTGGTCACCAGCATCCAGCAACCAGAAACGAACAACTCTACTTCCTATTGACTTTCAGAAAAAAAATATATATATATATATTCTATTTTATTTGCTTGATTGGGCGTAACCACTCCACTAAATAACATTAGAGACAGTGTTGCGCCTTGTGCCCCGAGTTCCCTGGGATATGCTCCAGGCTCCCCGTGAGCCTGTGCAGGAAAAGCAGTACAGAAAATGGATGGATGGATGGACGGACGGACGGATAGACGAATGGATGTATGGACGGATGGACAGACAGATGGATGGATGGATGGACGGGCAGATGGATGGATGGACGGCTGGACGTATGGATGGATGGACGGACAGATGGATGGACGGATGGATGGACAGACGGATGGACAGACGGATGGACAGACGGATGGACGGATGGATGGACAGATGGATGGACGGACAAAAATGCAAAAGGATATGGAAACTTAGGAAAATGCAGTATGGTCCAGTATTAACAAACTTTTACATATATCTAAATGCAGTCACAGTGCTAAACGTACAGTACCTCACGTTGAAACCCTTCATGTAGCAACAACAAAGACACTAGACAGACTAAAAAAAGATGTTCTGCCTTTCATTATCAGGAAAGGATAAAGACAATAGCTACATAAAGTCATCTAATCTCTGGGATTCACTACTCACTGATTTGTTTTATGTCTGTATTACTGAACATAATTAGTGTTAGGGTTTGGAGCCGGAGGCGGATGCAAGTGCAGATTTTAAGTTTTAATAAAGACCGAAACAAAACACAAAAAGACGCTATGACCTTGTGGCAAAACTCTAAGGCAAAGAATAAACAAAAACAAAGACAGAAACGACTGCGACGAAAGACAAATGCAAGGCAACCCGTGCAGTGCAAAACTGTGGCTATATATACACCATGCTGGTTAACAAGAATCAGATTCAGGTGCAGCTGGTCATGTGACGATGATGGTGTGGTGCAGTGGCTGCTGGGAACTGTAGTCCGGAGTAGCTTCCAGGATGTCCATGACAATTAGCTTGTCATATATTTGAGCTAAATTATGCAATTTATCGGGCTTCTAGTCAAGCATAAGACTGAGCAGCACTTTACTGGAAATAAGACTGTATTTTTCATAAACCACTTTTCGAAACATACTATGTAAGTGTTAAGCATTCTTTAGGTGTCAGAGATAGGGAGAGAAATGGTGAAAAGACAATAAATGAGAGATTCTTTCTTCACCTGGAATGCCCTCTCAATTACGTAAAAAGCTTCAGTAATGTGTTTGTCAGTGTGTTGTGCAAGAGCTAATCACTGCCTGACTCATCACTTGTGTTAGCTAATATCCTTTCAGTACATTTGTGTGCTTGTTTAATCCACAGCACAATGCAGCTCGTTACCTTTATACACACAATGCATCAACTTGTCTCAGGCATTGTGCAATGTGACATCTTTCTTAAATATAACCAGAAACTAACTAAATCCACATTATTATGTTAATAATTGCCATTTGGTCTTCAGTTGTTGTTGTTTAAACTTTTTTTCACTGGCAATTTCACTCTGGTTGATATCGCTGCAGTGTGATTGAACCCTTACTTAATCTCTACCTAATCTCTGTTGTTTCCTATAGCTGCATTGCATTCTGGGACTTCGAGTCCATTTTTTGCTTTCTTGTATTTCTCCTTCTAAGTTACAAATTCACCAGACAACCGCTGATTTCTCACCTGAATTATGAAAATACAGCACCAACCAACAATTTAGCACCAGAATTACTAAACACATCATAAATATTTCAATATATAAATATATTCCCTTAAGGTTAGGTTAAAATGGAGAGTTAGCAGTCTTAGCATTTCTTACAGCTTGAGATCGGACAATCCCGCGTTCGTTTGTTTGACTTCTTGTGAATCATGTGTGTGATTAAATTGGTCCAGTCATACATGACCTTTTTCCTTTCTCTCTTCATTTTCTACCCCCCAGTTTATATTCCTTCTGCTGAGTGGAAGTATCAGCTAACCCCAGAGGGGTTTACAGGGACTTAGCTTTAGCATAAGCGCTGACCGCTAGCTGCAGAGTGAGCTACGGGAGCTGGTGTTTAGGGAGCAGACGCAGCTGTTCACCATCAGGCGCCAGGCGACCCCCTCGATTCTGACACGGCCAGACAACAGCAGCTTCTTATAGGTTATAGGTGAAATCAGAGCTCGGGTATTGAGTTGTGTGTGTGTGTGTGTGTGTGTGTGTGTGTGTGTAGAGCATGGAGATTTGGCTTGATTCCACTTTGGGATGGAGCTGAAAAGACATTTTCAAAGATTTCGGATTATTAAATTGATTTTATGATTGAGTAAAAAAAAATAATAATAATAATAAAAAAAAGCACTAAACAAATTCCTATGAAATATTACAGTATTCATGTTAGGGTGGGTTTAGTGGTTATTTTATTCATTCTAATCTGCATGAACATATGATCCCAGGTCGGGAAATCCAATCCCAAAGCGTTATTTCAGCTGGAATATACAAACGTTAATAGGCCCCGTGAATGCCGAAAGACACCGTAATGAAAGGAATGAGATAGTGAGGAGGTCAGTGCACACGGTTACTTTGAAAGTTAGTTCAGATTACACAAATCCTGATTAAATTTACAATCAGTAACATAAGCTAAAGAATTGCACAATCCGCCTTTTGATTCCACTCCACTGCATTCTAGCAAGAAATACATTTCAATTATCATTTTGTTGCATTTTTTATGCTTAATGGCTTTTGACAGAAAATCTTTATTTACACTGGGTTAAGAATTATAGCTCACACTTTATTTTTAAAATGTACCCACACAGTGCCTTTATAACACATTCATAAATGTTGCATAAATATTTCACGAAGCAATGCTGAACAAATTTATGAATGGCTTACAGTGGTGCTTGAAAGTCTGTGAAACCTTTTGAATTTTCCTATATATCTGCATAAACATGACCTAAAACATTATCAGATTTTCACATAAGTCCTAAAAGTAGATAAAGAGAACCCAATTAAACAAATGAGACACAAACATTATACTCTGTCATTTATTTATTGAGGAAAATGATCCAATATTACATATCTTTGAATGGCAAAAGTATGTGAACCTTCAAGATTAGCAGTTAATTTGAAGGTGAAATTAGATTCATCCCATTGATTTTCAATCAATGGGATGACAATCATGTGTGAGTGAGCGCCCTGTTTTATTTAAGGAACAGGGCTGTATCAAAGTCTGATCTTCACAACACACGTTTGTGGAAGTGCATCATGACATGAACAAAGGAGATTTCTGAGGATCTCAGAAAAAGAGGTGTTGATGCTCATCAGGCTGGAAAAGGTTATGAAACCATCTCGAAAGACTTCACCATCCACAGTCAGACAGATTGTGTGCAAATGGAGGAAATTTAAGGTCATTGTTACCCTCCCCAGGAGTGGTCGACCAACAAAGATAACTCGTGTAATACTCCACGAGGTCACAAAGGAACTCAGAGTAACTTCTAAGCAACTAAAGGGCTCTCTCACATTGGCTAATGTTAATGTTCATGACTTCACCATCAGGAGAACACTGAACAACAATGGTGTGCATGGAAGGGTTACAAGGAGAAAGCCACTGCTCTCCACAAAGAACATTGCTGCCCTTCTGCAGTTTGCTAAAGATCATGTGGACAAGTCAGAAGGCTAATGGAAAAAAGTTTTGTGGATTGATGAGATCAATAGAATTTTTTGGTTTAAAAATCAGAAGTGTTATGTTTGGAGAAAAGAAAACACTGCATTCCAGCATAAGAAGCTTATCCCATCTGTGAAACATGGTGGTGGTAGTATCATGATTTGAGCCTGTTTTGCTGCATCTGGACCAGGACGACTTGCCATCATTGATGGAACAATGAATTCTGAATAATACCAGAGATTTCTAAAGGAAAACATCAGGACATCTGTCTGTGAACTGAATCTCAACGTGTAAGTGGGTCATGAAGCAATACAATAAACCTAAGTACACAAGTTGTTCTACCAAAGAACAAAGAATAAAGGTAATGTTTTGGAATGGCCAAGTCAAAGTCCTGACCTTAATCCAATAGAAATGTTATGGAAGGACCTGAAAAAAAGCAGTTCATGTGAGGAAACCCACCAACATCCCAGAGTTGAAGCTGTTCTGATCTGAAGAATGGGATTAAATTCCTCCAAGCCGATGTGCAGGACTGATCAACAGTTACCAGAAATCTAGACTTAAAAAATAAACCTAAATATAGTGATATGTAATGATTTTCACTATACTGTATAGTTTCACCTTTCACTCATTTATTAATTGTCCAGACGTGAACAAATGAGTCCAGCAGCAGATGGATGAGCGCGAGTCTTCCCCGTCAGCTGGGTTCCAGCTTTCTGAGTGGGATGCAAAGAAAAGGTGCAGGGGAAAGGTCAGAGTTCATTCTGGGTTTAGGGTCACACTCCAGACAGAGAATGATGAGACAGGATAGAAAGGTAAACGAATGCTCTTTCAGCACAAAACCCCTGCTTTCAACACCTCGTAGAAACCTTGCTGGCTATGACAGGCAATAATCATGAGCAGATCAGCTGTGGACTTTTAAGTGCTAATATGACCAAATCCAAAGAACACAGCTGAGTAAGGGCGTGGCTGTGTTTCACATTTACAGTTGCACTGGTAACATTATATTTTACTTGTATAAGCAGAGTGGGACTGTAATACTGTAGTGAAATAAGCATCACTGTTATTTTACTCGAAAGGGAAGTCATTTAATATCAAACCAGTTACTTATTATGCTTACTCAGACAGAGAATTGCTAAATATAGCTATCAAACATAAATCAATGAATCAATAAACCACCATTTTAAAAAAGGAATGTGAAAATAAGCCTACTCTATAGTGATACTGAATGTGAGAATCTTTAAATTCCTAAATAGGAATAAAGTAAATTAAAGCTGCAAGCAGTTTTTCCGGGGGCCAAGCACCCAGATTCAGTGAGCTGCACATTCACAGATGTGCTACAATTGTTGGCTAAGCAATCACAGGAAAGCAGAGCCATACCTCTAGGCAAAGGGATTCATTACGTTACATTACAACATTTGGCAGACGCACTCATCCAGAGCGACTTACAATTATCTCATTTATACAACTGAGCAATTGAGGGTTAAGGGCCTTGCTCAAGGGCCCAACAGTGGCAGCTTGGCAGTGCTGGAATTTGAACTCACAACCTCCTGATCAGAAGTCCAACGTCTTAACCGCTGAGCTACCACAAGAGTAATTTGAAGTTGTATTCATGATGTGACCACAGACAGTGGTGGAATTCTCTGACTGTAGGAGGAAAGGACAGCAGGGTGGAATTGCTGCTGCAGCTGCCGCTACTACAGTGACCAGTGGTGTTGTCTGTCGCTACTTTGACCTGTGGTCATGATTGCTACTGCTCTGACTTGAATTTTTTCTTCTCCTTGCAATTTAATTTATATTTTTTTTTCCATCAGTCTGTGCCTTTTTTTCCCCACCCACTTTGTGCAAGGTCTCAAGAAGATGAGTAGGAGTAGCAAAAATGGGAGATAGATGTAAGCATTTTTAGCATGTCATTGTAAATTTGTTGCATAGCCTCAAGCCATGGTCCTGCAGTTGCCTACCAATTTCTGTGTCAGTGCGCAAAATCGTTGATGAGATTCAGCCTCACTTCCTGTTTGCCAGCTTCGCAGTCAGATTCGTTGACCCATTACGGGCAAACCGTTTAGAGTATTCAAATTCTTTTGATAAATATTGTGAGTCTTACTCTACTGATAATGTGTACCAAATTCAGTGATGATTGGACCAATTTGGAGGCGGATCAGCAAAATCCAAGATGGCAGAAAATTTAATTAGGCAGAAATTGACATCAGAGGGTGCGTGGAACTCGTCTCAACCCAGGGTATCCAGCGATGCCTGGCTTTTACATTTTAGACACATGGTTCAAAAGTTATCACCATAAACGTGCTTCCAAATTAGGCCCAAATGCCAAACTTGGCTCAAATTTGGTCTGAAAGTTCCTTAGACCCAATCCGTGTGCCTAATTTCACAACTTTTTACCAGATGGTTCTATGGGCTGCCATCGACAGAAATCAGAAGAAGTCAGAAGTCAGACATAGTCAGAAGAAGATGAAGAAGAAGAAGAAGAATGCAGTCCTGGGAACCTGAAAACAGATGTCTGGGGTTTGCTTCCAACTGAACTCAGGTACAGACCTCACCATGTGTGAAAGCACTACCGGGTTTGGACAGCGAGTATTTAATTGGTTGAACATTTTCTCAGTGTAAGTAAGGAAAAGGGATTTATTTCAATATAGGCTAAAAGTTAATGGCTTCAGTTTTCTTTTGGAAAGAATGTAAAGAAACACGAATTTAATTCAAAGAAATGGGCATAGCAGCTTAGTGATTAGTGTGTTTGCCTCGCACCTCTGGGGTTGGGAATTTGAATCCTGCCTCTGCCCTGTGTGTGTGGAGTTTGCATGTTCTCCCTATGCTTTGAGGGTTTCCTCTGGGTACTCTGGTTTCATCCCCCAGTTCAAAGACATGTGCTGTAGGCTGATTGGTCCTATGCCAACTGTATCCCTTGTTTGGATATGAGTAATTGGGCCAAGCGTGAAAATACTCTTGCTCTTTATGAACTCTCAATGTCATATCTTTCTCATTAACTTTATTTACTTCAGTAACCACTTTAACCCGGAGCCAGAAAACTGGTTCGGATACACCCTGTTTGGGATGCCAATCCATCACAGTACACCACACACACACACACACACCCACACACACACACACACACCTAGGAATAAATTAGCCTAGCCAATCCACCATCTAGAATGTTTTTGAGAGATGTGGAACTCAGACAGTAACCCAAGCTCAGGATCGAACCAAGAACCCTGGAGATGTGAATAATATGTCATATTATAATTGGAGAAAATATCTACTTATTTAACCCTAACCCTAACCCTAAAAGTTAGGATTTTAAGAGTTTACATAAATACTGTGTGTGTATAATATTATTATGGCCACACATACATGTTTCACTCTCATTT